>NC_041224.1:131409891-131419257 GCF_002837175.3 Physeter macrocephalus
GGGAACCCTGTTGCACTGTTGGTGGGAATGTAAATTGATACAGCCACTATGGAGAACAGTATGGAGGTTCCTTAAAAGGATAAAAATAGAACTACCATATCACCCAGCAATCCCACTACTGGGCATATACCCTGAGAAAACGATAATTCAAAAAGAGTCATGTACCACAATGTTCATTGCATCACTATTTACAATAGCCAGGACATGGACGCAACCTAAGTGTCCATCAACAGATGAATGGATAAAGAAGATGTGGCACATATATACAACAAAATATTACTCAGCCATAAAGAGAAATGAAACTGAGTTATTTATAGTGAGATGGATGGACCTAGAGTTTGTTACACACAGTGAATTAAGTCAGAAAGAGAAAAACAAATACCATATGCTAACACATAAATACGGAATCTAAAAAAAAATGGTTGTGACAAACCTAAGGGCAGGACAGGAATAAAGACACAGACGTAGAGAATGGACGTGAGGACACGGGGACGGGAAGAGGTAAGCTGGGATGAAGTAAGAGGGTAGCACTGACATATATTCACTACCATATGTAAAATAGATAGCTAGTGGGAAGCAGCTGCATAGAACAGGGAGATCAGCCCGGTGCTTTGTGATTACCTAGAGGGGTGGGATAGGGAAGGTGGGAGAGAGGCTCAAGAGGGAGGGGATATGGGGATATATGTATACATATAGCTGATTCACTTTGTTATACAGCAGAAACTAACAAAACATTGTAAAGCAATTATACTCCAATAAAGATGTTAAAAAAAATACTCTATTTCAAGTTAGGTCAATGACTCTATGATAAGCACAAGAGTAATTAATTTGTGACTTCAGGATAAAAGGAGAAATTGAAAAGCTGAATTAAATAAAATGCACCACTAATAGTGAGAATGAAAAGAGCCACCACAGCCATTGGCTCCATGGTTACCAAAGACCCTGGACAATGAAATCTCATAATAAAGCGTTCATTCATCACAGAGTGGGAGAGAAAGGATTCCAGGAACCTGCCTTGATTTTTATTACCACTATCATAAAACTGTTAAAGGATTATTAATATTGATGTTTGCTCAGGGATTTCACATCACCATTTCATGCAAGTGGCATAAAATGTGCCTTCTGTGAAGCACACCAAGCCTTTTACATAACCCTAAATGCATGGCAAGAGTTCAACCAGTAATTGTGATTTCAGATACAGTTTGTATTAGTCGCTCTTCCAACGTCTAATCACAACCATTCATGGGAAACAATAAAAGACAGGCAAGTGTTTTCAGCCAACCGTTCCCCGAGACGATCTACTTGGGTATTCAATTCCACAGATCAAATAGGTTATTACAAACATACACACAAGGGCTTGATTGAGCCCATTAAACTACTAAAATTATACAGCCGAGGCTTCCAAAACATGTTTGTTTAAACACTTTGTTGGAGATAGAAAAATTAGGTCAGACACAGACGGGAATTATTTCAGTTTACTTTTAAACGTTCTGAAGATCATCACTGACTCTCTTGGCTGCCTCCCCACTCCTTCTGCATATTTCTAGCTCAGGACACATCTGTTGTCATTTTCCTCATATTAACGTTTCTACAATTGGGGTCAGCGCTTCTCCCAACAGGAACACATGCAAAATAGCATTTCTGGGGAAGGTGGCTAAATAGCTAGCCAGAAAGATTTCATTTGGTCAGCTCCTACATGAACCTGAAACCAGCTACCTAAACTAAGGCAGAACAGCCATAGAGAGCAGAGTGATACCTACAGCCCCGACCTCCAGGGGGTGGGTTAAAAGGGAGATGGTTTCACAGTTCATGGGAAAATTTCCAAGACCCCAGAAAACAGGAGTCAGGGATAATACAGCACATTTACCCACAGTGAAGTTCCACCAATTCAGAGAGTATATTCAGAGGCAGACAGGGACCTGAGGATGACTGGCCTCCATCAGAAAGAGAGGACTTCATTACTAAATACTGACAGGTTATGAACCAGAGCCGGAAGGTCACATGAAACAAAGAGGTCTTTCTAGAAATCAAGATCATAGGACCACCTTTCAGGAATGATATCCATTGCCTTCAGGGGCTACACAGTTCACATAAATAAATGGAAAAGCCCCCAAATGGTTCTCAGCTTTTGCTGCACATTGGAATCACCTGATGAGCTTTAAATAATCCTGATGCCTGGATCCAACTCTGAAAGATTCTTATGTGGTTTGTCTGAGATGCAGTCTGGACATACAGATATTTAAGGTGCCCTAGATGATTCTGATGGGCAGCCAAGGCTAAGAGCCATGGATGTAGGACAATATAATAGGGAATACTGGGCATGTAACTCAGGGATACAAGTCATGCTTAAAAGTATTCAAATCCTTTTGTTTTTTAAACACCATGCAGGCCAAACAAACACCTCCACTGTCTGGAGCCCAGAGTTTACAAAGGGATCAAGAAAAACCCAACATAAATCAGTTCTTCTCTAGCAGATTATGATGATAAAATAAAACCATATTTTCCAGTAAATTAAGGGTATGATGATGAAGATGTTGTATTACCAATTATTGAGCACAACTGTACCATGCAGCATCTCCTTTCACCTTTTAATACTTAAAATATCACCCCAAGAACCATGCCTATCACATAGGAAGTGATCAATAAATATTTATGGATACATATTTTCCCATTTTACAGATGAGAAAAGAAAGACTCAAAGAGGTTAAATATTGTATCCAAAGTAACAGTTAGTAGTAAAGGATCCAATATTTCAACCCAAGTCTGTCTGAATCTTTCACATGGCTATGCTGCCTTAATCTTTGAGAAGCCTGAATTATCCAAAATCATAGGGTGAATGTAGTTTTCAAGATGTGGTAGGGGATTTGTCCTAGATACAAGTTGTATTTGAGATACATAGCAATGGATCTCACTTTGCAGAAACAAGTGAGAACAAACAAGCAAACAACACTTGCTTACTAATTTGAAAAAGCACAATGAGTTCTATGCCCACATTACTATTTGAGTCATTTTAACAATTTTAAAGTATTTATATATGACCAAGACGTGGAAGCAACCTAAGTGTCCATCAATAGATGAATGGATAAAGATATGGCATATATACACAATGGAATATTATTCAGCTATAAAAAAGGACAAAATAATGCCATTTGCAGAAATATGGATGGACCTAGAGATTATCATACTAAGTGAAGTAAGTCAAAGAAAGACAAATATCATATGATATCGCTTATTTGTAGAATCTAAAATATGATACAAGTGAACTTATTTACAAAACAGAAATAGACTCACAGACATAGATAGCAAACTTATGGTTACCAAAGGGAAAAGGAGGGAAGGAGGGATAAATTAGAAGTTTGGGATTAAAATATACACACTATACTATAAATAAAATAGATAACCAACAAGGACCTACTGTATAGTTCAGGGAACTATACTCAATATCTTATAATAACCTATAATGGAAAAGAATCTTAAAAAGAACAGATATATATGTATATATGTATAACTGAATCACTTTGCTATACATCTAAAACTAATATAATATTGTAAATGAACTAGATTTAAATAAAAACTCAAAAAATTACATATATATATTAATATATACATGATATTCAAACAAATTCCAAGAATTAACCAATTCAAAATAAGTAAGTATTCCTGTTCTGCCCCTAGGTTCTTCAGAACCTTTTTTTTTTGGATTCCATATATATGTGTTAGCATACGGTATTTGTTTTTCTCTTTCTGACTTACTTCACTCTGTATGACAGACTCTAGGTCCATCCACCTCACTACAAATAACTCAATTTCGTTTCTTTTTATGGCTGAGTAATATTCCATTATATGTATGTGCCACATCTTCTTTATCCATTCATCTGTTGATGGACACTTAGGTTGCTTCCATGTCCTGGCTATTGTAAATAGACTGCAATGAATATTGTAGTACATGACTCTTTTTGAGCTATGGGTTTCTCAGAGTATATGCCCAGTAGTGGGATTGGCCTGGACACATATACACTACCAAATGTAAAATAGATAGCTAGTGGGAAGCTGCCACTTAGCACAAGGAGATCAGCTCGGTGCTTTGTGACCACCTAGAGGGGTGGGATAGGGAGGGTGGGAGGGAGATGCAAGAGCGAGGGGATATGGGAACATATGTATATGTATAGCTGATTCACTTTGTTATAAAGCAGAAACTAACACACCATTGTAAAGCAATTATACTCCAATAAAGATGTTAAGTATGTATAACTGATTCACTTTGTTGTAAAGCAGAAACTAACACACCATTGTAAAGCAATTATACTCCAATAAAGATGTTAATAAATAAATAAATAAGTAGAACATCTACTATATAAGATAAAGTAGCATAGCAGGTTTAAAATACCAACAAACTCCCAGTAACATAAGTAACTCAATAAAAGAGATGCATAAATTCTTAAAAGATTAGCCATAATGAATAGGAAAAAAAAAAAAGAGAGAACAGTCAATGTATGTCAGCTCCCAAGTCATATACAAAAACTGGAAAGGAAAAGGATAACATACACAGCCAGCAGCAGAAACACAAGCTGAATAGGTGGCCTTGAACAGCTGGCTAAGGACCTTGAACCTTACTCAGTACATGCCGTTTTCACTGCCCAGAATCCCTCCCGCTTTTTACTAGTTGGGGAAATGTCTATTCAGATCTATCTTTAAAATGTCTATTCACTTCCTCTGCCCATTTTTAATCAAAGATTTTGTTGTAATTGAGTTGCATGCATATATATTATATATTTTGGATATTAACCAAATTTCCAACAAAGAGTTTTCAAATATTTCCTCCCATTCCCTAGCTTGCCTTTTCATTTTGCTGATTATTCATTTTGCTGTGCAGAAGCTTTTTAATTTGATATAGTCCCCCTTACTGATTCTTGCTTTTGATGCTTGACTTGTGTCATATCCAAAAACTGTTGCTGAGACCCATGTCGAGGACCTCTTTCTGTTTTCTTCTAGAACTTTGAACGTTTCAGGTCTTATATTTAAGTCTTTAATCCATTTCAAGATAATTTTTCTGAGTGATAATTTTGTGATAAGATATGGGCCCAATTTGTTTTTTCTGCATGTGGTTATCCAGCTTTCCCAAAACCATTTATTGAAGAGAATATCCTTCCCCTACTGAGTACTGTTAGTGAAATATGAGTTGACTGCATATGTGGGGATTTATTTCTGGGCTCTCAGTTCTCTTCCATTGGTCTAACATGTCTATTTTCATGTCAGTAACACACTGTTTTAATTACTATAGCTTTGTAGTATAGTGTGAAATCAGGAATTGTGCCACCTTGGGAGAGAGGCAGCACTAGTAAAGTTCCTCTTGCCCTCTTCAGTGAATACGAACTCATTTTTTATTGTTGTTGCTTTTCCCAACAGAGTACTGGAATCTCTCCTCAGGAAATCTGGACTCCTATAAAGGCTCTCTCATCCATGGGTAGCTGCCCAAGTCAGCACTCTCCAGATGCTCCCTGAATGAGGCTGAGAGGAGCTGGAGCTGGTTCTCAGGTCATACCCAGGTGTGTCTGCCCAATGCCTGATGCACAGGTAGGCAAGACTTTCTGGGTCCCTTGGCAAATGGTGCTGGGTCCCACAACTCCCACAGAGTCACATTTTGCTCATAGGTGAATGCCAAACCATAATTGTAAAAAGAGGAGACAGAAAGGAGGGATGTCTTATGCCACCATGATACTGACCTCACTCTTGAAAGCACTGTTTTTCTACAGCTATCTGAAATTATTAGCTAATGTTTACTCTAGAGCCAAAAGTAAACAGTTACTGATCTATAAAAAGATTTTTCTTTTTTTAAAAAAAATCTCATACAGAAACATCATCTTGAATGTTTCAGACCAATTCAGTAGTATAGTGCTGCACAATAAATGTATAATGATGTTCAAAAGGATTCTGGAGGCTTGGGAAGATATCTAACTCTGAGCTATGAGGTTACAAATTTAGACTCCACCCAGAAAAGAGTTAATGTCAATCACTTCACTCTACCCCACCACCCCACCCAATCCCTAAGAAAAAAAAAGAGAAGATCTGTCTGCAAGAATTTACTTTGCCTTGAAGAGCAACATTTTTAAACTAATAGCCAGGATAAGGCTCACAGACAAAATAATTGACCTGTGAAATATCTCTTGCTTACTTTTAATGACTATCCTCAACTCAGGAGTTTGTCATAATCACTCCTTCTTATTGATGTGATGGTAAATTAATCTTTGCACTCTGTAGGGAACAAATGAATGCACCTGAATACATGCTTACAGTTATGTTCTGAAAATCCATTTTTCTTGATGAAAGACAGTAGATCATTCTTTAAGAATTTATATATTCTCCAGTGTGAAATTTTACTTAAGATAGAAGATATTTTTAAAAGCTATCTTGATAGACTTAAAAGAAACAATGTACAATAAAGCTTGGTCCATGTCCCGTTTTAGACACTCTTCACTTTGTATAAAGATCACTAAGGCTTCACTGTTACAGATAGATAGATAAGTAGTTGAGGGTGGGTGTGGGGTGAAAGGAGAGTAGGAGAGAGGATGAGAGAGAAAGTGAATAGACAGAGATATAATTGAAATAACAATGAACTGTTATTATTTTAGCAGCTGAGAATAACCAGATGAAATCTTTCCTTTAACAAGCCAGTCTCCAAATGATATTTGAGGAATTATAATCCCTGTGCTGGTCCTCCTTGTAAGATGGCAAATGCTTCCTCCACCAACTCCTAAGTATTGTTGGGGGGAGAAAAAAAAACCCCACGAGATCTCAAAACACAACCTCTGGGTTCCTATCTTGGCTCTTATGATCTCTCATTCATTGTTTCACTTCCTGTTCTTCAGTTTCCTTAAATGTAAACTCATAATACTAATAATATTATAATAATAGTAGTACATGATCATAGAGTTGCAAAGTGTTTAACTCAGTATTTCATCCATGCTACATATATTGCATTACAGACTAAAGAAGCTACTAAATAATACTGATGAGGTGTTAGAGAGCTAATGAAAGTAACTCCTACTTATTAAGTCTTTCTAAGTTTAGACACAGTCCTAAAAGCTTGAAATGCATTGCTTTTTTGAATCCTCATAACAGTCTTACGATATAGGTACTATTAATTTTTCCCATTGTTATAGAGAAGGAACTGAGACTTTAAAAGTCAGTGAGAATAATGTGCCTAATTTACAAATTAAACTTTATCATTGGTATGTCTGTATGTAGAGGAAAAAAACATAGTATATATAGGGTTAGGTACTATCAGAAGTTTCAGGCATCCACTGGGGGTCTTGGAACGTATCCCTGTGGATAAGTGGGGACTACTGTAGTCACAGCTCCATCTTAATATTTATAACTTATGGACTAAAATATAATAATATTGGAAAGGTGGGGCATGTAAAATGTTATTATATAAGAGTATACATGACCATCAAAAAAAAAATCAGTGAGAATTGCTTACAGTCAGACAACAGCAGAACTGGAAGTCAAAGACAGAACTATTTTTATCAGAAACAGAGATTTAACACTTTGCATGTGCATGAGCCTGATTCCCAAGGAAATATAAATGAGGAACTCTTCTGAAATTTTTTCTTACATTTGTCTTCTTGGTTCTCCTGATCTTTTCTTTAAAGTAAACTCATGTTTTGCTACTCTGTGCCAAATATTAACCAGTTTCTATGCACCTAAAAATATTCCTTCTAAGTTTTTGAATTAATAAGAGGTGGTAAACCAGTGATTGATCATAGCCATGTATTTTTTCAATGCTAAAAACATTTCTAATGTTTGAGATTAATGGAATGTCAGTTCACTTATTAAAAATATCAATTCATGCAGTTACACCTATTGATTTAAAAAAACTTAAAACCAATTTTACTTAATTTTGTTGTAGAATGTAATTAGATTTCAAATAGGCATAATGATTAAACAAGGGATTATTAAAACATGAGTTATAACCTGTAACTAGAATCAGATGCAAGTCGTCTTTTATCTAGCTACTTTTCCTTATTTAAGCTCTTCAGAAGCATTCTATCATTCTTCCTCCCAAATAGACCAATTTATGATTCTAAGACTTTGGGCATAGTTTAAAAAACTGAAACTACTATAAAGATGTGGGGACTACTATTTTGCAGATTTCAAGCTTTAGGCCTCAGTCTTCTCTTTGTAACAACATAGTCTACTACTATTTATTGAGTATTTATTAAGTGCCAGACACTGGTATATATATAATATCACTTATTTAACTGAACAGATCTATTTAACTACAGACTGAGAAACTGAGGCTTAAAAGTATAAGTGCCCAAGGCCACCTATGGTGTTCATCCATCCGCCTAAAAACCATCCAAACATGTGAAAAGAGAATCATCTGTCTTTATATTCAGGGAAATGTTATAAAAGATTAGAAAAATGACAATAGTTTGCATCATGTTCTAGACTAGTGGTTCACAAACTTTAGTACACATGAAAACACTAAGCAAATCTTGTTTAAAATGAAGATTCCTAGATACCGCCACTACCACCCCAAGATTCTAATCTTCCTCTGGTAAGGCAAGAGGATCTGAATTTATAAAAAGTACCTCAAGTGATTCTGATGCAAGTAATTTTCAGATTCCATTTCAAAAACTAGCATTCTAGATTCTCCCAAAAAATGTCAGCCACAGAGTCAGAAATACAGAGTTTCACATTTTGATATACCTCATCTGTTCCAAATACATGGTAATTATTAATAAAATATAATGATTCTAAAATAACCAAGCTTGAAAACTATATAAATACCTCAACAGAAACTGAATCTCTGCAGAGCAAAGCAGTGAGTGTGAAATGAAGCCCAGGGCTCACTAGCTCCCAATCCAGAGGCAGGCATTAGTGACTGAGAGTTAAACTACTATAAAGAATGAAAACTGTTGTACCAGGCAAAATGGTATCTGATGCAGAAATCATTAATAGAAGCACAAATAGACAGTATGAATATTAATAGGAAAAACGCACTGACTATATAACAATCATAAATGTATATGTACGTAACAGCCCAACCTCAAAATATGCAAAGAAAAATCTGACAGAATTATGTGTAGAAATAGGAAGATCCACTATTGTGGGTGGGAGATTTTTAACATATCTCTAGCAGAAACCAATGACTCAAATAGCAAAAAGGGTATAAGTCTAAAGATTTGACCACAAAATTAACAACTTTATCAAATAGATATAACACCTCACAGAGAATAAAAAGAAATTATACATTCATTTCACATATGGAAAATCGAGTACGTTTATAAAAATTGACCATGTAGGGCTTCCCTGGTGGCGCAGTGGTTGAGAGTCCGCCTGCCGATGCAGGGGACACGGGTT
>NC_041224.1:131419267-131422012 GCF_002837175.3 Physeter macrocephalus
GCCTGTGCTCTGCAACGGGAGTGGCCACAACAGTGAGAGGCCCGCGTACCGCAAAAAAAAAAAAAAAAAAAAAAAATTGACCATGTAATAAACTACATTGGCAGACTCAACAAAATTTCTATCAGTAGTATACTTATTTTCTGATGATATCTAATTTAATATTTGAAAGTGAAAATAAGATAATACAAGCATGTTTATAAACCTTAAAAGGCATTAAATATAAACTGTATTAAAGAGGAAATAGCAATAAAATTGTAAAACATTTAGAAGTGAATAATAATGAAAGTGCTGTATATAAGTAATGGCATATAATTAAAGGAAATTGTATAGCTTTAAATACATTTATATACAAAGAAAAGAGAAATAAGCTAAGTTTTAAATTAAGGAGCTATAAAGAGAATAACAGACTAAACCCAAAATAAACCCCAAAATAAAAAACTGAAAGAAAATTGGAGATTAACAGAAATTAATGAAATAGAAAAGACAACAACAAAGAGCAGCAGGTCAAAATGTGATACTGTGTAAAAAGATTCTAACAAAAATAGATCTAAAAAAAAAGGGAGGGAGGGAGGATGGAAGGTAGAAAATTAGAGAGAGAAAAAGCACAAGTGAAAATATTGGGAATGAGAAGAGGAACTTAATTACAAATACAGTTTAGAATTGAAAATCACAAGTGAAATCAATGAATGAATTTATGCCAATAAATTTGAAAATGTATATGAAGCAGATTTTTTTCTTAAAAATTTACTCAAGAGAAATTAGAAATCCAAAATATATCAATGACTATTAAGGAATTTGAATGGGCAATTAAAAGACAGATGGAAAGATGGATGGTCTTATAAGTTTTCCAAACCTTAAAGAAACAACTATTTATTATGTAAAACTTTTCAGATAACATACTAAGAAGGAAGACTAATTCAACATGTTTCATGAAAGTAGCATACACTACCCAAATCAGACTAGGGAAGTACAAGAAAAAAAGTGTTAGGCCATTCTTAGTTACGATTACAGAAAAAAAATTCCTAAATAAACATTAGTAAATCAAATTTAGCATGTTCTTTCGCTAAAACTGTTTGCTTGTGATGCATCATCTCAGGGATTCAAGGATGATTCAGCACCACCAAAGCTATTAATCTCATACCCAACAGTAATAGATTATCAGGGAAAATAGTAGCATTTCAATGGATACAGAAAACCATTTACTATTATTCATTATATATTCATGAAAATATTCTTGGCAAACAAGAAATAGAAGGAAATTTCATTAACCTGAATAATAAAGAGTATTTAACAAACTAATAGCAAACATTATGCTTAATAAAGAATATTTTAGTAATATTCTCACCAAAGACAGTCTCAGAACAAGAATATTCTCTATCACTTTTGTCAATAAAAATGAGAAACTAAAATTAGAAAATAAGAAACAACACAGATTGTAGTTGAAGACACTTTTATCATAGTAATAGAAATTCAAGAGGAAGTATGGGCATAGTATTATACAGTGCTTATACAGACTAGCAAGGTTTTGAATACAAGATCAACTCATCAAAACCACTAGCATTCCCATATGCCAGTAATAACTAAATAGAAAATGTAATAGAAAAAATACATCCTTTTTGCTATAGCAACAAAATGTATAAGGTATTCAAAATAAATTTAACAAAAGACAGAAAATATCTTTATAAGAAAAATATGAAACAATATTTAAGGACACAAAAGAAGATGAAATGGAAAGAACTTAACCTCCATAAAGATACGGATTTTTTATCAGTTTTGGTCACTGCTGTATCCTCAATACCTTGTACAGTGATATCCACCTAGCATATTGGATATCCAATAATTTGTTTAATGAATGAATGCACAAATAAATAGCACAATTTTTAACAGCAAAAAAAGAAAATGATTTAAATGTCCTTCAACAGAAGAATTTGGATAAATACAGTATAAGCCAATAACACAATGTTGGAAATATATTGTTGAGGGGATGGGGAGGAAGGAATCTACAGAGTGTGGTGTCAGTTAAAAAGCCTGATACCGAGGAGGAACAGGCAAGATGGCGGAAGAGTAAGACGCGGAGATCACCTTCCTCCTCACAGATACATCAGAAATACAGCTACACGTGGAACTTCTCCTATAGAACACCCACCGAACGCTGGCAGAAGACCTCAGACCTCACAAAAGGCAAGAAACCCCCCACGTACCTGGGTAGGCAAAAGAAAAAAGAATAAACAGAGACAAAGAATAGGGACGGGACCTGCACCAGTGGGAGGGAGCCGTGAAGGAGGAAAGGTTCCCACACCCTAGAAGCCTCTTCGCGGGCGGAGACTGTGGGTGGCGGAGGGGGAAGCTCCGGAGCCTCGGAGGAGAGCGCAGCAGCGGGGTGCGGAGGGCAAAGCGGAGAGATTCCCGCACAGAGGATCGGTGCCGACCAGCACTCACCAGCCCGAGAGGCTTGTCGGCTCACCCGCCGGGGCGGGCGGGGGCTGGGAGCTGAGCCTCGGGCTTCAGTTGGATCCCAGGGAAAGGTCTGGAGTTGGCAGAGTGAAAACAGCCTGAAGGGGCTAGTGCGCCACGGCTAGCCGGGAGGGAGTCCGGGAGAAGTCTGGAGCTGCCAAAGAGGCAAGAGACCTTTTCTTCCCTCTTTGCTTCCTGGTGCGCGAGGAAGCGGTTTAAGCGCGCCGCTTAAAGGAGCCCCAGAAACTGGCGCGGAGCTGCCGAAGAGACAAGAGACTTTTTTTTTTTTTT
>NC_041224.1:131427499-131462208 GCF_002837175.3 Physeter macrocephalus
GAGGGAGGAGATATGGGAACATATGTATATGTATAACTGATTCACTTTGTTGTAAAGGAGAAACTAACACACTATTGTAAAACAGTTATACTCCAATAAAGATGTTAAAAAAAAAATATGACACTGTAAATCAACTCTTGTTCAATAAAGAAACTCAATGAAATATCACCTCAAAGCAACTAGGGTAGATATAATTTTATAAATGGAGAATAATAATAATAACAATAAATGTTTGACAAAATGAAAAAAAAAAAGCCTGATACCATGCAAAATAATACTTATTTCACTTATGGCTAAGTACATACATAGTAATAGAATAAAATCATGCATAAGTAGGGTAAACATGAAATTCAAGAGAATCTTAACTCTGGGACTGGAAAAGAATGAGATGCAAAAACTAAACGGAGGATTTTATCAGTAGTTGTTTTTTTAAATATTCATACATATGACTTGCTATATTTAACATATTTAATGATAAGAAATATGTCCCTTGTTTGTCTAAAAACTACCTCTGCATGTGCTCCTTCTTGTCAGTCTTCCTGAAAGTGTTAGCAAATTGGAGAGCTTGTGTGAAAAGATTTTTCACATAGAAGCGCTAGGTTAAAATTCGATCTATGGACGGGAATAAAGACGCAGACCTACTAGAGAATGGACTTGAGGACAAAGGGAGGGGGAAGGGTAAGCTGGGACAAAGTGAGAGAGTGGCATGGACATATATACATTACCAAACGTAAAATAGATAGCTAGTGGGAAGCAGCTGCATAGCACAGCGAGATCAGCTCAGCGCTTTTTGAACACCTAGAGGGGTGGGAGGGAGACACAAGAGGGAAGAGACATGGGGATATATGTATGTGTATAGCTGCTTCACTTTGTTATAAAGCGGAAACTAACACACCATTGTAAAGCAATTATACTCCAATAAAGATGTTAAAAAAATAAAATAAAAATAAATAAAATTATAAAAATAAACACACACACACAAAAAAATTCGATCTATAATTTCACTCAGTTCAGAACCTGCATTGATTGTACTTCAGCAGGTTGAGTGTTAAACCACATCAAATGAGTTAAGGATTCCAGATCTTGCTTACAGTATGACATTAATCAATTTCTAGTAATTCCTTGGCCAGCTCTCCTAGATTTTCAAAGTGTCAAACCAACTCTTTTTATCCTATCACCCACAGTCAGCTTGTGCTGTAATTGAACATAAAATTTCCAGACATTCTCACCACATGCCCTGCTGAGGGCTTGATGTGTTTTCCACGTGCAGCTTTCCAAAGAAATAATAATTTAAAAACAAAATTACACGACTCTATCTCTGAAGCTTGAAAACTCAAAATTTTTCCTTTTTATTTTTTTATTGAAATATAGCTGACATACAAGTTAACATTAGCTTCAGGTGTTCAACACAGTCATTCAACATTTATATACACTATGAACTGATCACCACAGTAAGTCTAGTAACCATCTGTCATTATCACAGTAGTATTGACTATATTCCCTATGCTGTATTTTACATCCCCATGACTTTATTTTACAACTGGAAGTTTATACGTCTTAATTCCCGTCACCTATTTTGCCCAACCCTTCAGCCCCCTTCCCTCTGGTGACCACTCATTTGTTCTCTGTATCTGTATTTTAAAATTAAGACTTATCTTGAACTAACCTCTATATGTTATAAAGGAAGCTCACAATCTGTCTTTATAGGACATCTTTCACTCTACCTCTTTTATAAGGGTGCACTTTGAAGGTGCAAATTAATGAATTCAATATTTATTGGGAGGCAAACTCTTAAATCAATAAATATTTAATAGGCTCAAGCATTATTTTGAATGAAAGCTTTCCTGCTTGCCTAGATAGAGGAAACTGTCATTCCAAATCAGTTTCCCCCATCCCTACCCACCACCCTCCTAAAAGCTTGGTCCTGCATTTAATTTACCTTTGCAATTTCAGCAATAAGGGCCTGGTCAATTAATGAGCAGTTCCTTAACTAAAGGGTCCTTACCTGAATGAATGAGGAATAACTGGATTCATTTATTTTAAAATGCCTAACAGAAATTAGTACTTGCAAATTTGTTTTTGAAAATTAACAGTGGTTTAAAGAAAAATCGACCCTCCCCGTCCCCCCAAAAAAAGTAATTAGTAGCCTCCCTGGCCCACCATTTGACCTAAAGTAAGAAACCTTGTCCATGGCATTTATATTTTAACCTAAATTTAAGGAGTCCATATCTAAATGGAAAATGCCATAACACCAACTGACCGCCCCACCAGCTCTCCTATTCCCTGTGTCAAATGCTGACACAAGGTTGGCTCATATACCTGGCTTGCTCTGCTCTTCAGCTAGATGCAGACATCACAGCTGCTATTAAGCATTTGGAGATGTGGATTTTAAAAATTAAAGAAAACTAATAGTGTCTTTTATGATACTGCCATAGAGTAATGAGTGATGCAAATTGGCCCATCCTCCTTAAGAGAGAATCTAAAAGAAATACTTCACTTTGGGGTTCTGGTCATCCACAGGCAACAGAATAAGTATATTGTTGTCATTTATAATTTTTAAAATGAGTTGAATTATGATAGAAATTACCCCACACATATACATCATTGTCTTACTTTCATTCCCTGCCCCCATCCAAAAATATTATACATTGGTAGGGAGGTTTTGCTTAGGAGGGATTTTGAGATGAGTTCAGCATGCTTCCAAGGGGTTACTAGAAGCCAGCTGCCAAGGGCAGGAGATCCCAGTGGTGCTCATTACACATATATCTACCTTTCAATTGAACAATTATTGAGCACTTACTGTTTATCAGGTATTTTGCCAGCCCTGGAGATAGTAAGATGAATAAAATGCTGACACTAGCCTCAAAGATGTCTAATTCAAGGATGCCTACTAAGTAGACAGGCAATTCCAATACAAATAATAAAAATCATAAAAGAAGATGCTAAGAAAACCAAGCTTCTCCCAGCCCCAGGAAGGGTACCTAATTCTAGCTGAAGCAATCAAAGAAAGCTTTCCAGAGAATTCACACCATAGTAAGTCATTAGGAATAAATGAGAATTTGTAGCATATGGTTGATATGGGTAAGGGCATACCAAGCAAAGCAACTGAGTATTCAGAGAAGCACAGACACATAGACTAACATGGAGCATCCAGGCAGACATGTAGGGCAAATGTGAGACTTTATCCTTAAGGCAATGGAGTCCTTGGAAGCATTTTACACAAGAAAGTGAACTGATCATACACATGCTTCAGGAAGGTCACTATGGCATCGGTGTGGACCATGCATCAGAGAAGGGCCATGCGAGAAGCAGGAAGAGAATTATGTGGCCAGCAATCTATAAAATGTATCAGATGTCCATCACATCAGGAAACATGTCAGACTAATTTTGCAGTAAGTTGTACTTGGATGGCAAGAGGGAAGTATTTCAAAAGTTGTTGGAACATCATTATAACTCTCTGTGAAAATAATAGTAAAATAATAATGAAATAATAACTCAAGAATTCTTAGTGTCTTTGATCCTCACAACCATCCTGTGTGGTAGGGTTTATCCCCCGTTTTAGAGTTAAGCCAACAAAATCAGAAAAATTAGGTAAATCAAGTAAGTACCCCAAATCACATCCCTACTAAATCACAGAATGATAATCCAAACCCAGGTTGTCTAGCTCTAAACCCACACTCTTTACATTACACTGATTTCTCTTAAATCCTCCATTTCAGAAGGTTTATTACAGGGCTTCCCTGGTGGTGCAGTGGTTGCGCGTCCGCCTGCTGATGAAGGGGAACCGGGTTCGCGCCCCGGTCTGGGAGGATCCCACATGCCGCGGAGCGGCTGGGCCCGTGAGCCATGGCCACTGAGCCTGCGCGTCCGGAGCCTGTGCTCCGCAACGGGAGAGGCCACAACAGAGGGAGGCCCGCATACCACAAAAAAAAAAAAAAAAAAAAAAAAGAAGGTTTATTACAGGACCATTAAACTGTGGTCTCTTCAAAAATAGTCCATTAAAGTTACTACAGAATTTTCTCAGTTGCTTTATTATTTTAGTCTTCCATATATTAAAGTTTAAAACATTACTCAGAGAAAATATACTAGAAAGAAACCGGCCACCATAGTGCTGATGCAGGCCACAGGGGTTATTCTCAAAGCTAATACAACTTCTCAGAAAGAAATACTAACACTAAATTATGCTAAAAGTATTTTTGGCTCTTACTAAATGATGCATATAGAAAGCCTAGTTTAAAATAGTCACAGATTCAAGAGGGGAGAGGAAAGATACTTCACTGTCATCACCCTTGCTTAAATCGCCAGATTGGTCATGCAAAATGCAACCTATATGCAATGGATGAGTTAACATTGTTATCACAACCTTCACTTTTCCATTGTCTGACTTTTATGAGATTAAATTTGCAGTCTTAAAGGTTGCTCCACTCTAGGATTTTTGCATTTAATTAAACACAGCAATAGAGAAAAATCACATTTTTCAGAACAAGTGTTCATCATCTTAAATCTAAAAATAAAAAAGATGAGTCATCATGATTCTCAAAGGAAAGCTTTCAACTTGCCCTGCTACTGTATTATTATTTTTTATAGCTAATATGAGATCTGCCAGAAACATGTGGATACAACATCTATAAAAGACAATTATTGTACTTGTTTTCAAGCTTGCCTATATGTTATTCTGTAGAATGCAAAATCAGATATCCTTGCTAGAATTTATCAATTAAGTCTTTAATAGATATAACTTTTTTTTTTTTTACTATTATTACATGTCAAAATAACCTCTCTCTTCAGAATCCCGAGAATACAATATTGTCTACAAGTCTAGCTAGATATTTTGAAATACTGTGAAGTACCCCAGACACCAATATCAAAACCCAAAGAAACAAAATCATCTCTCTTCCGAAAACTGAGTGGGGAAAGGGATCCTTGCAGTCTGTTAGAAAGACTAAAAATTACGAATACTATAATGGCATCTCGTGGAAGCATTTAAATATATGAGGTATGCATTTTAGTGGTTATTAAAGCATCCCCTTAACTGCAATGTGGATACTGTAGCCTTAATTTTAAAGTTGACATGCAGATAAAAGTTTAAATTTCTAAACAGAGAGTCTTCCTTTATTCAGTCAACAAATATTCGTAAGGTATCTTCTAAAACCAGGCACCACTATCCCAGGCCTCATCTTCTAAGGAAGGTAACCTTTGGGCCCATGAAACAGAAATTTTCACACTTCACTTGTATCTCCTTTTTTTTTTTTAAGAATCTCCTTAGCCCCAACACGATGCTAGTTTTGATAATTCATTTTTTTAATCGCACATGGACCCTTAAAGTTTCCACTTTACTTCTCTCATAAGACTACTGCAGGTACAGAGAAATGAGGTAGCTATGTTCCCCACAGTAGGTCAGCTGGTTACTTGTGCTTCGTGGAGTGACATTGCTGAGCTATGGTCACCATGTCTCAGCACTGGCTCTCTTCCAAGAAGGTTCAAAGAGATTAGCAGCCTCACAGAGGATGTGTCACACTTAACAGTCAGATGAGAGACTGATAAATAAATTAGCATGCCAATGAAATACATTACAATGAGAATTAAAACAAGTCTTCCAAGTTTACTTGAAATCCCTTGACCAGTGCATTCTGTCCCTGTATGCAACCTACTTGAGAAACCAAATTATAATCAGAAACTGGTTTAGGAAACATGAAATCTGGTCAAAGGAAGATGTGGACTTGAGAAAGAAAGGGTATTGAGAAGGAAACTCAGAGAGGTAGAAAGAAAGCCAGTGATATCTTTGCAGACTTGGGAAAAAAAGATTTTCAAGTAGATAGAGACCAGCTTTGGTAAATGCTGTGAAAGGTGAAGTATAAACAAACCAACCAAAAATAAAAATAGTGTTTTGGGTTTGTCTTTTAGAAAGTAACTGAAAACAGACTCAGTGGGATAGGGCAGCTGGAACCAGATTATAATGGGCTGAAGAGAATGGTCCTTAAAATGACAAGAAAGCAATTATGGGACATCCTTTGAAAACACTGGTAGTGGAGGGAAATAATAACAAATGGAGGGACAGGGTCTATGAGGGTTTCTCTGGATGAAGCACTCAGCCATATCTATATTTTGAAGTGCCGTGAATAATAGAGAACACAGAACCGTGAAAAAAGAACCAGCATTGATGAAATCAAGACCACCAATGGAGACATTATTAATTAGTCTTAGATATCAGAAGAGATATCTCCTCTAGGTTAAGAGGAAACTAGGTGGTAGAACAGACATAGATAAATTGGTATGGATGGAGATATAATTCAGCAAGGGGTACACCTGTATTGACAAGTACATTTTTTTTCTGTATGGAAAAGAAATTTTGTCTCCTGAGAGAAAGGGCAATAGTAGTGGGGTGGGTGTAGAAGAAGAGCTGATTAAGGGCAGTACTGAGGCTGCAAGTCACAGTGGAGACCATCAGCTTGGTCTCAGTTCCCTCAACTCGGATTTCATCCAGCATCTCTCAGCACCTAAGATATAAGAGTAGAGAAGGCAGGAGGTTGATCCAAATCAGGGTTAACAAAATGGGTCTAGTACAGAGGGAAACACAGGGAAACTCTGATACTGAGAGTGCTGTTAAGAAAATGACTGGAGTGATATACCACAAGCTTGTAGGTAATATTTGGAAGAAATGAAGCCATGAGTGGGCAGTGCACTAGGAGAAAATTGAGGGGTGGATAATATAGAGAGCTTGAGGAAAACAGTCATATATGTGTTTCCTGGAAGCAGAGCCTCAGACAAAGGCTTGTTGGTGGACAGTTTATTTAAGAAACTCCAGGGAACCAGAATGAGGATCAGGGAGAGTTAAGCGGGGAAGAAAGGGAAGTCAATACAAGGATATGTTATCAAATTAATCATGGATACATATACCTGGTATTTGATCTCATTTGATCTTCTGAGAACTGTGAAATGTGTCCGTAACTGTTCACCCAGGGAACAAAAGAATAAAGTATTTTCCATGCACTTTTGGACATCATTGGTCAAGGGTGATTCCATGGGCATCAGCTGCATCACATTTCCAATTTGCACATGCGTGAGTGCCAAACAGGTTCCTGAAACGTCCCATGCTGCAGCATCAGAGAAGTCTTAGGGAGGGAAGTGAGAGGTATGCAAAGCAGGACATGTGATGAGATGCTGGCAGGTTGTACCTCCAGAAATTTGGCCAAATCCTAACCAAAACCTCCCTATGGCAGTGACGAGAGAGGTGAGTGTGAATGTATGTAAAGTGGTACAAGACCTAAGATCAAGTGTAAAGTAAGAAAGTGAGAGAGCTTGAAGAATAAAAGGCTAATGACTCCAGACATGTATATCAACACTTAGTATCTTAGAGCTGGAATTATTCCAGAGATTGATAAACATCTGGATGTAGCCTTGAGAGTAAATTATTGGAATTGAGGTAATCTGGGAATTCTGATTACTTAATACTAGTTATACTGTAATAATGACCCCAAAGTATCTAATTTATAACAATGTTTTATTTCTTATTTAGACTACATGTCCATCTCAGATCAGAAAAAGCTCTGCTCCATTACACTGTGACCCATGCCAAGCAACCTCCATCTGGAAAATTATAGGTCTTTTGATAGGAGGAAAATACAGTATGGTAAACCTTGACTTGGCTATCAAACCTTCTCAGAAATGACACTCATCACTTCTTTTCACACTTTCCTGGCCAAATCAAGCCATATGTCTGTGCCTCAGTTCCACAGAGCAGGGACCGATCATTCTTCCACAGGGAGGATCACCAGCAGGAGGGGCACCAAATATGAGTGAACAATAATATAACCGACCACCGAGGCTATGTTGTGTCATGACTCACATGAACAATTGCTGATGGCAGGGTTGAGGTCGAACAGAAGAACAATATCTTCGAAGAATAAAGGGCAGAAAGTAACAACAATAAGGAGTTCTAGAAGGTGATTTATGAAAGGAACGCTCTCAGGAGAAAGGGAATGAGGAAATCAGATCAGGGCAGGAGAAGAAACCAAGCAAAGATTTATCCTCAGAAGATGACTAACCTCAGTCTGAACCCATGGGGCACTCTGGAACATGAATTGAGGCAAGGGGCCAGTCCTTTGAACCTCCTGTCAGTCAGCCAGGGGCTATGGGCTCTGGGGACATAACTTCGAGTTGCAGTGACTTTCTGGCAACATTGCAGAGCAGAGAGCAGAGATGAGCCAACACAGCACCTGGGAGATGGGTGAACAGGCCCAGTAAAGAGCATCTGGTGGGGGACCAGTGGTGTCCTTTCTGTCCTCTGATGGAAAGTTCCGAGAAGCTGTTTTCATGGCTGCCCAGGGAAGAGTCCCCAGCATCAAGCAATCATTTTTATTTCCTAACAGCCAGCTCCATGCCACATCCTTGTAGTGGCTCTTCTTCCTCCTTGGCCTCACTTCCCCTGTCCTTCATTCCTGCTTCCTGGGATTGTAATCTCTAGAAACAAACAAATCCACTACCTCAGCCTTGCTTTCTGGGGAACTTAAACTAAGACCACTGTGAAAGGAAGAACCAAGGAATATGGGACCTGAGAGGATATCCACTGGCTTAAGATGGGGCAGCGGGTAGGGAGGGGCATGGGAGAGAGGGAAGAGGAATAAAAGTCCTGATTTCTTTGAAGGGCCTGTGCAGAATGAGGTCTCCTGTGTGGCACTGGAGGCCTGCTGAGGTGGCCTGATTGCTTCTCATATATGCAGTATTTTGCTGAGAAGTCTATCTACAGAATCCCATACCTAACACAGCTCAAGGCAAGCAAAACTCAACTAGTCCAAGATTTTGGAAGGTAGAAATCTCTCAACATATAAAACATTTTAAGATTTATCTTTCAACCAAAATTTGAGACTAGATGGTCCATAAAGCTTCATTACTTTAAAATTTCAAGTCAAATATGCCTATATATTGATAGGTGACTGGGAAAGTGTTATTTTATTTCCTGAATGCTTTCTTCTCAGAGGACTCACAGGGCTTCCCTGGCAGGAGAGAAGAGACCTCAAGTTACTTGGGGAAGCTATCAGTTTAAATCACAGTTCTTATGGAGAGTGTAAATTCCTATATGTTTACTACATGGGCCTTTGAGATAGTCCTCGTTGTTAAAGTGTGAACAACTTTCAAAGAGTACAGAGAAATAAAATTTTCTTAAAGCCTCATTTGAATGGCTTCACTAGCAGAAAGTTACAGAGGTTATTATGCCTAGGTAATTGATTTACTTCCCATCTATGACACATTCAATAAACATCCCATTATCAAAAGCCTCCTTAATCCTCTTCGATGTGAAGAGCAAGAATTCACTTACCAGCATAGGAAATAAGATTATTGTGCCTAGCAATACTATTATCATTAATTGTACTTGTTAACTTTTTCTCTTTCACCAGGTTCAGAATGTTTCCCAAATGTTAGATCATCAAATAAAGCATTCCATATAAAGCTGACTGACGAAAAATCACTCTGATTGTCACCAAAGGATAAAGAATGATCAGCCCAAAGCCATACAGTAAAGATATCAGAGACTGCAAGTTACGAGACTTTATCATTTCCAATAAGCAACCATTAGTCCATGCTCTGTATTATATAAAAAATATATGAACACATATTTGGACACATTAGTTATAAGTATTTAGCTATATAAACATCAGATTTTATATGCAACTCAAATGTCTTTTTAGTGAATTTGAAAGTTTTTGGAAAAAATATGACAGAAGCTAGGCAGAATAAACAAAGATAAACAACCACCAACATAGAAAATGCTCAAAATATGAGCAATTTTGGAAAGCTTATAATTTAATAAAATGTTAAACATAACTTCTAATAAATACCTGTGGGTAGATATTTTAAAAGCTTAATCCCTTATTATTCAAAGTGCAAGGTACCCACACCATAGGTGTCTTCATATTGTCACAAAATGCCTAGGAGAAGGGCTGCTATGTGAATAGGGCATACATTTTCTCACAGCTATAAGGATAGTGAACAGGCATGTTCATTGACAAATCTAGAACGCGTTATTAAATAGGATTTTACTATGAATTTCCCTGTCAAATTGGGGACCAAGTTTTAGTTTTTTCTTAGTGCACACAAGCAAAACCTTGGTATACAGAACATCAGTAGAAATCCTGCATATTTCTGAGACTTCTAATACCTATTTCAAATTTCAGCTCAGCATTCAGTGACATCCTAATACTGTTCATTCATTCAGCCTGAGTCGGTGAGAGTCCACTCTGTGCCAAGCACAGGGCTCGGGATGGGGCTCATAAGGGCAAATAAAAATACTTCGCAATGTAACACATTGTGTCTCTCAGGTTTAGAAGGGTATAAAGATCCATAAGGAAGGGCACCATCTTTTAGAACTCCAACTGAAATTACCAGAGTGCTGAGCTCATATTAGGGGCTCAAAACTCAGAGTTGGTTTTTTTTTAATCCTAATGGTGATTGCTGACATATGAACAATGAATTCCTGTACTCTAAAATGTGTCATTTAGTAGCAAAATAAACAAAAAAAGAGTAATTCTTACAGATTATGGGACAAGATACATAAATATTGATAAGCAACTTTGCCTCTCAGACATTGAGTCATCCTATTCCTTAACTGTTACACTGCCTGGACTTTTGCTACTACTGTTTGCCCACCTCATGAATGTAAGTGCTACAAGGTCGTCCAAAGGAACTCTTCTCCCCACACTTCTTGCAGATCAACAATTTGAATTTACGAAACATAGGCATATTTTTAGTCTTCTTACATGACCTGTTCTTTGGGCAGGTTCCTTACTGCACTGTGTTATTCCATTTATTATTTATATTCTACCTACTTCCCAAAAGGATTAGAGATGCCTTAAAATATTAAAGTGTATGATAGACAAGACCATTAAAAGTATAAAAGGGAGGTCAAAAGCTGGTTCAGAGTAATGAATAAACATACCAAAAAATGAAAATGAGTTACTCTAAGAGTCACTAAATTTAGCCTCAAACGTTCCCAAAGTCAAGGAAAAGAGGGAGTTTCTGACATAACATGGTTCTCCTAGGCAGATTTAAGGAATTATATAAACTTATCTGTGGCAGGGACCGCTATGTAGCCACGAAAATCTGTTGCCCTCCTCTTCTGTAGTGATAGTCTTGTGGCTGGGTCACAGGTAGTGCTCCATTTTTCAGCTTCCCTTGCAATGAAAAGAGGCCATGCAGCCAAGCTCTCACTACTAGGATTTGAGCAAAAGTGATGTGTGCAATTTCTGCATCTCATGCTTAAGAGGAATTCTATGATCTTGAACTTCCAGTCTTTCGCCTTCCTGCTGGTCAAAATGGGAATGATTAGTGTGACCTTGGAAGCTGTGAGTTGAAAATGGTGGGGCCTGGATCTCTGATTGATCATAAGGAAACAGAGGAAGTAGGAAAAACAAGATGCCTAACTGGAATAGTTTCCCAAAGTCATCAAAACACCTCAAAAGGTAAACAAAGGGGGTATTTTTGAGCTAAATCAAAAACGCTACTGAATATCAAGAGAAATGAAGTATGAGGTCATAGCTGGTATTTAGGGTCAGAATGGTTAAAGAATTAGGAAAATAGTATCAAGAAACATAATGCATTCTACCTGTCACTGGAGTCCCATGATAGCACAAATGGGCACCAGGAAAGCCTGCCCCAGTGGCCTGGCACTGCCCATTGCAAAGCTCACCAAAGGGCTACTCATTGGACTCCTTAGACCAGAGTACACAGAGTTGATCATCACATCACTCAAGTCTGATCCTAAGGAAATTTTTGAAGTGAGTTTCTTCATTGGGTGGGTCACTCCACTCACCTGGAGCATCTCTGCTGTCCATGAACTCCATGGCAATACGTGACAGGACCATGGAAGGGGAGTCTCCTTTTAGGGGTTTCAAAGCTTCAGGATACTGCTTATTCTTATGGTTTCTAGGGCCTGATATTGCCTTAGAATTTAAGCCATCACACCCTATACACTAGGCCTGGGGTTTCTCTTTAAATACAATCTCCCAAAAGCCCCTGAACTCGCTGGGACACATATACTATTCTTAAATGTGTATTTGAGCCTTTTTCTCAGCCCTAGTAAACAACACAATGAGATTTTGTTATCCCAGCCCTCAGAGAATTGCACTGAAGACCAATTCTCAGAATCAGAAAATAGTACCATGATATCAATTTCTTTTTTGGGGAAGAGGGACATTATTTAATCAATTATTGAGATTTGCACAATGTAAGTGCTGATTATAAAAGTCACAAGACATTAAAAGCTTCCTCAAAAGTTCACAATACACTTTCAACACCACGGGGAGCTGTTAAATGAAACAGACCTTGCTCCTGAGAAGTGAAGCCTGGATTTTAGTTTGAGAGCCAGGTCTCCCTGTCAGTCAGACCATTGCTTCCCTACAATAGTGAGCTTCTGCTTCCCAAAAGTGAGTGCCAAGGTGACTTTAATCAGGATCTGTGTAGTCAAGCACTGCCCCCTCACCTGCAACACACACATACACACACACACACACGTCAAAAAAGCCTGATTTCTATTACTGTAAACTAGACACATTTTGTTTGTTTGTTTTTGTATTTTGCTTTTCAGAAGCAAACCATCTGGAACCATCATGGACGTACTTGGCTCAAGAAACATGTGCTTTGCCAGTGGGTTAATAGCAGCTCTTCTAATTCCAGTCAACAATGTCTGTTACACAAACCCAGCACACACACCCCTCTTTACATTACGCCTACTTGAAGGCAGTGAGCTGTCTTTATACTTCCAACTCATTGCTATTATAACTCGTTAAGTTGCTGCATTTAGGATAACTGTTTGGCAAAACTGCAATTTTCCTTATGCACAGTAAGTGAAAACTCTCATTATATGTTGCTACATTGGGAGCAGCCAAAAATGTTATTTCAGAAAAAGAAAAAGGGCAACATCTAGCCATCAAGAAACTTCTCTAAGTATGTGCCCAACAATCACATTATTCCTTCTGAGTTACCCAGCACCTTTCCCATGCAGAGGGAAAGCATTTCTAGTTATATCGTTTAAGTTATCCTTACAAAATGTGAATAACAGAAAAGAGATATAAATATTATCTCTGTCTTCTTTTGGGTTATGACTAAAATAAAGCCACTATTATTTCAGAGAACCAGAGCAGAAGTAGGAAGAAAGGCTGCCTTGATCTGAAGGCAGATGTGTTAGAATTGAAGAAAAAAGAAAAAGAAAATAATTAAGAACAGAGGCAGCAAGCACAGAAGTTGAACCTCCATTCTGTTGTGTTTGGCTTTGTGATTAATCTGTAATACTCGCCTCTCAGGAATTTCAGGTTTGAAGTTGTACAGTAAAGGGTTAACTCATCAGGCCCTGGGTATTCAAACTGAAACCACACAACTCAGATGGGCATGAACCCAACGAAAACTGAGATTGGAACTCAAACCCGCTGTCTTTTAATTGAAATCGCACACATGGCCTCAGGACTTAAAGAAGCTCAAGTTCTTTACGTCTCAGCACAGAAGGAATTCAGCAAGTGGCAAAGTGATAGGTAAGAAGTGGATTTATTTAGAGAGATACACACTCCACAGACAGAATGTGGTCCATCTCAAAAGGTGAGAGTGACCCCAAAATATGGGGTGGTTAGTTTTTATGGGCTGGGTAATTTCATAGGCTAACAAGTGGGAGGATTATTCCAACTATTTGGGGGAAGCGGTGGGGATTTCCAGGAATTGGGCCAAAACCGACTTTTTGATTTTTTATGGTAGGCCTTGGAACTGTCATGACAACTGTGGGTGTGTCATTTAGATGCTAATATATTACGATGAGCGTATAATGAGGCTCAAGTTCTACTGGAAGTCAAATCTTCCACCATCTTGGACCTAGTCGGTTCTAAACAGTATATGTCATATCCTCAACGGCTATGTCATTCTTTTAAAGGTTGTACCCTGCCCCCTTCCCTCCTGTTTCAAAACCCTGTACATTTCCAAGAAAGGACTGACTTCAGGAAGACTGGCCTCTAACCAGCTCCTGGGAGATAACCTCTGATTCCTAGGAATATCCTGCGTTCTCAGACCGTTTCTGTATTCCTGAGTCCTTTGACCACCCTCTATCAGTTTGACAAGATAGCTTAGGCTAACAATGTGACTTATGGTGAATGCCTGTTTTTGTATGCCTGAGGCACTGGGCCATCCCATATTTGTTTGACCTCTGGGTGCTGAGCAGGGAGCTAGACACTGAATAGCCAAGATCAGTAATGAAGATGCTCCATATCTACATAGCTGACCTCAGATAAAAACCCTGGGCACCATGGCTCTATGTGCTCTTCTCTGGTTGGCAACACTTCACACATGTTCTCACACAGCACTGCTGGGAGAATTAAGGACATCTCTGTACGACTCCACTGGGAGGCGATACCTGGAAGTTTACGTCTGGTTTCTCTTGGATTTCACCCACATGTCTTTTGGACCCATGTTGATTTTGATCCACATCCTTTGCCTATAATAAACCACAACCATGAGTATGACAGCATTTCTGAGTCTTGGGAATCCTTCTAGCAAAGCATCAAACCTGAGGGTGGTCTTAGAGCCCCCCAGCACAGAAGTGACTATAAGAGATGCCTGGAGGAACTCGGCCCCTAAATAGTTTGTGCTGACCAACCAGAAATAGAAACGTTCAAAGGTCTTCTGCTAACTGCTTCCTTGAAACCAAAGTCCTGAAATCTAATCCTTCCCCTTTATAATGACTATTTCATATAACAAATGAGTCACTGACCATAGGTTTCTCACATTAGTCTAGTCCCAGAGAAACGTGCTTACCATTGGCCTTCTCCCTTTCCTCTGTCCACTGCAGAATGAATAAATGTTCAGGACTCTCAAATGCAAGATCCCACAAGCTTAGAAGTAAAGAAAAGAACTGTGAACTCTATGGCACTTCACATTCCCTGGTCTTCTTTGTAAAGCAAATAACTTTTTTAGACAATTGTTAAGTTTATATGATTCATAAGACACAATTTTGATATTTTATACTGTATTCTTATGCAAAAGGTATTAAACTCTCCAAAATATTGAAAAATCAGAATATACAAAATTAGACTTTTGTCCTATGTGGGTTAAAATTTACTTATGCTATATTTTATAAAAGAAATAAGGAAAGTGAAGAAAGAGAGAAATAAACTCCTAAATAACCAGAAAATGAACTCTCTTGCTTCAGCGTGCCCAAACTGGGTCTATTTTCTATAAAAATCCCACTTTGAAATTGCAGATTTCCTTTAGAGTTATGCTAAATCTCCCTACTTCTGTCCATCAGTTTCTGACTTTCCCCTCTTTGTTACTCACAAAACTTCTTCTTAGGATAGTTTTTGTCTAACATACGATTCAGAAATCTCTACACTCCCTAGGACAGGAACCACTATCATCTCCCAACCAGTATAAAGTATGAAAATACCATTTGACCTGGCAGATCCCATAAAACTTGTGACCTTAGCCTGAGCAACACAAGTCACCAGACGAGGCTGCAAAGAGTGGGGAACTCAAGAGTTTTTAACCCAGACCCAGCTCAGTCTCTACCTTGGCTTAATGCTAGCCAAAATTAAGATACGTGTTTCACGTTGGAGACAGAAAACATAACTGCTTCTCAACTGGAAAGGTGTGTTTGGGTCTCTTTAATTTTCATGTGTAAAGGATACAACAAATGAATAACAAATATCTCAAAACATAAGTACTCCTACCAAAGTACAATAATATTAGTAAATCCATCATGAGCCTTGAAATGCTAGGCAGCATTAAAAGTCTGGCCACCCTAGCCTTGCATAAAAGCTACAAACAACCTCTGTGCTTGAAAAGACTATGTGTCTGTTTTACAGCCTTAGTAGGAACAAAGAGCTAAACCAATCTATAGGCCCATTACCACTTAATGAACTTGCATTTAAAAAGCACTAAACCTAATGCTGGAAAAAACTGCCTCTTCCTATGGTAGTTTCTGAAAAATCACAGCTGTAGAGTCCCATCAGCTAATCTGTCTACAATCAACTTCAAACAAGGCTTTCCCTGAATAAAAACTAAAAAGCCAGAGGGTAGAGAAATACCCCCAAGTTCTTATATGTCAGTAAAGAAGCAAGTTTGGATTTCAGAAGAATGAAAAAAGCAGCCACCAACTGACAGCTGCCTGGTTGGAATGGAAATATTGAGATCTATTAAAGAGTTACAGCTTTAGAAGTTTGATGTTACTGGAGCTCTTTGGAAACCATAGAAGAGATCAACATTCAAACAAGAACTGAGGTGGACAAGAAGTGCAAAAATAATTTTTAATCTGCTCACTCAGATCATTGGTTTGATATCTGGCATCATGTCCTCAAGGCAGAATAGCTTCAACTGTCCATATGTTTGCATAATGAATTCCCGGTTCCTTTTGTTCTTTCTCTACTCATTGGTTTAGAATACTTCTGATATTTTCAAAAATTCTCAAATGGGAACTTAGCCCCCGAGAGATAAAATTTTGGTAAGCTGAGACATTCAAAACACATTGTCTAATTACTGCTGGTGTTAGAAACCCTTGGACTATTAAGGGGAAAAAAAGTTTCTAGATCAGATAAAATTCTCCTTTTGTCTGTTGCCAGGATTGTGGGGATGGAGTGATTGGATAGATACCGGAGCATATAAAATAGTATCAGAGCTTAGAAAAGTGTGGCAATCTCAATAAATGGAGACTTAAACCATGTCCATGGATTAGAAATCTTAGTACTTTTAAGATGTCCACTCAACCCCAAATTATCTATAGATTAAGTCTCACATGGAGTTTTGAAGTGATGTCAGCATCATGGTGGCATTAGATGAGCCAGTGGGAAAGCATTACCCAGCAGATTCCCCCAACTAGCCCACAGTCATCCCCAGCATCCTGTGTGCCTCACCCACACAACCCCCCACGCTGTGGCAGGCTCCCTGGGCACTGTCCTGAGAGTGGCTATGAAGGCTAGCTTCAGCAGACATCTTTAGAGCACACACACAGAAAGCAGGCCAGAGAGAAAACACAAACTTGAGCTGTAACGCCACCTTCAGGAAAACAAAAAAGAAGCTATCAGTAGCCAGGCTGGTGCTTGTAGGATCAAGAAATACAAGCCTAAGAATTCAGCCACAAGAGGTAACAAGAAGCATGGAGCAGATGTTTCTATACAAGGTCTGAGAAGCCTCAGAATCTTTAGCAGGACTTATGGAAGGTATTTCTCCCCTGAAGGAAGTTAGTAAAGATTAAGGAGGTAGCTGCTATTTCAAATGCAAAGAGAGCAGTGCCAAACTCCAAGGAACATGAAAAATCAAGGAAACATGACATCACTTTAGGATCACAATAATCTTCTAGTATCTGAACCCAAAGACATGGAGATCAATGATTTACCTGATAAAGAATTCAAAATAGCTGTTTTAAGGAAACACAATGACTAAAAGAAAACACAGAGACAATTCAGTGAAATGGCAAAATAATACATACAAAAAATGAGAAATGAATCAAAGAGATACAAATTATTAAGAAGAACCAAACAGAAATTCTGGAGTTGAAGAATTCAGTAAATGAAATGAAAAATACAATGGACAGCATCAACATAAGCAAAACCAAACAGAAGAAAGAATAAATGAGTTAGAAGGTAGGAACTTTGAAATTACCCATTAGGGGAGAACCAAAAAAAAAAAAAAAAAAGAGAGAGAGAGAGAATAAAAAGTAGGACATCATCAAAAGAACCAATGCACAAATTATAGGAATTCCAGAAGGAGAAGAAAGGGAGAAAGGGACCAAAAAGATTATTTAAAGAAATAATGGCTGAGAATTTTCCAAGCCTGGGGAAAGACTTGGACACCCAAGTTTTTGAAGCTAACAGTTCACCAAATAATTTCACCCTGAAACAATCTTCTCCAGACTCATTAGAATGAAACTGTCAAAAATCAAAGTCAAAGAGAGAATTCTAAAAGCAGCAAGAGGGAAAAAAGTGTAACCTACACAGGAACCCCCATTTGGTTATCCGTTTCTCAGCAGAAAGAAATCTTACAGGTTAGGGGACAGTGGAATACTATATTCAAAGTGCTGAAGGAAAAAAGCCTGCCAGTAAAGAATATCCAGCAAAGTTATCCTTCAGAAATGAACAAAAATAAAGACAAACAAAAGGTGAGGGATTTCATCACCACTAGCCCTGCCTTACAAGAAATGCTGAAAGGAGTTCATCAAGTTGAAATAGAAGGATGCTAATTAGTAACGTGAAAATAATATGAAAATATACAACAAACTAGTAAAGGTAAATATATATTCAACTTCAGAATACCCTAATAGTGTGATACAGTGATGTGTTAACCACTTAAAGATTGTATAAACGTTAAAGGACAAAAGTATTACAAATAACTATAGCTACTATAATTTGTAACAAAAAATATTAAAAGAAATCAATTGTAACACTAAAAACATTAAATGGAGAAAGAGGGTAGAGTTTTGTGGTTATGAGCATAAAATAGATTGTTATATACATAAAATGTTTAATGTAGACCTCATAGTAACCACAAAGCAAAAACCAATATTAGATCCACAAAAGATAAAAAGAAGGGAATTGCAGCATACCACTATGAAAAATCACAAAGGAAGGTAGCAAGAGGGATGAAAGGAACAAGGACCTACAAAACAGAAAATAATTAATAAGATGGCATTGGTAAGTACTTACCTATCAATAATTACTCTAAATTAAATGGACTGAATTCTCTATCAAAAGGCACAGAGTGGCTGAATGGATTTAAAAAAACAAGACCCAACTGTATGCTGCCTACAAGAGACTCATTTCAGCTTTAAGGACACACATAGACTCTAAGTGAAAGTATGGAAAAAGATATTCCAGGCAAGTGGAAACCAAAAGAGAGCAGGGGTAGCTATAGTTACATCAGACAAAATAGGTTTTAAGCCAAAAATGGTAACTAGAGACAAAGGTCATTATATTATGACAAAGTTATCAAAAAGATAAAATAATAATAAATATATTCACAACCAATATCAGAGCACCTAAATATATTAAACAAATACTAATATATCTAAAGGGAGAAGTAGAAAAAATCTAATAGTAGGGGACTTCAATACTCCACTTTCAACAAAGATTAGGTCATCCAGAAAATCAACAAGGAAACACTGGACTTGAACCACACCTCCGACCAAAGGGACATAACAGACATATATAGAACATTCCATCCAACAGCAGCAACACACACATTCTTCTCAACCACAAAGGGAACACTCTCCAGTATATATCATATGATAGGCTACAAAACAAGTCTTAGCAAACTTAAGAAGACTGAAATAATACCAAGTATCTTTTCCAGTAGTACAAAACTAAAAATCAATAACAGAAGGAAAGCCGTAAATTTTACAAATATGAGGAAATTAAACAACACTCTCCTGAACAGTGAATGAGTCAAAGAAGAAATTAAAAGGGAAACCAAAATATCTTAAAACAAATGAAAATGGAAATACAACATACCAACACCTATGGGATACCGCAAAAACAGTTCTAAGAAGGAAGTTTAGAGCAATAAATGTCTATACTAAGAAAAAAGAAAGATCTTAACCTAACTTGACACCTCAAAGAACTAAAAATAGAACGAACTAAGCCCAAAGGTAGCAGAAGTAAGGAAATAAATAGAGACCAAAAAAAAAGAAAAAGAAAAAAAGTCAATGAAACTAGAAGCTGGTTTTTTGAAAAGATAAACAAAATTTACAAACCTTTAGCTAGACTACCTAAGAAAAAAAGAGAGAAGACACAAATAAATATAATCAGAAATGAAAGAGGAGACTTTAAAATGGATACTACCAAAAATACATAGATCATAAGACACTACTGCGAAAAGCTATAAGACACCAAATTGGATAATCTGGAAGAAATGGATAAATTTCTAGAAATGTACCAAGACTGAATCATGAAGAAATAGAAAATCTGAATAGATCAATAATGAGTAAGGAGATTAAATCATTAATCAAAAACCTTCCAACAAAAAAAGCCCAGGACAAGATGATTTCTCTGGTGAATTTTAGCTAATATTTAAAGAAAAATTAACACCAATCCTTCTCAAACTCTGCAAAAAATTGAAGAAGCTCACATAGGACATGGCAGTTAAGAAGGTGGACCTGAAAGTTTGGAGGATTTTGAGAAGTGTGTCCATGACTAGGGAGGACTGGCAGTGGTGAGCAGGATAAGGGTGTGGGAGGGCCATATTCCTGGCAGAGGTTAGGGCATGATCATACGCCAAGCACAGAAAAACTCAACAGAGGTATGGGAAATGGCAAATGAGTGGAACTGGTTTCAGGCCCAAGATTTCCTCATGGAATAGTGGGAGACAAAGTGAGAAGAATAGGGTGAGACTTTAATTGTGGAAGGCTCTGAACGCCAGGGATGGGCTTTCCTCTAACTAGTAGTTTTCAACTCTGTCTGCACATTAGAATCATCTGAAGAGCTTCTTAAAAACTCCCACCAGACCATCATCATAAGAATTCCCAGGCAGGGGACCAGATGATTCTGATGCAGTCAGTTTACGAACACCAGTTCTAGACAGTGGCTATGACAAGGGCAAATATTAAATCCAACCCTTGCAATATGAGACAAAGAGAAAGCTTTCTCTTTGATCTTCTTCCAGAACAGCCACCCTGATCCATGCCACCATCATCTCTCTCAACTGTGGGTTTGACTCTTGCAGTAGAGGCTCTGACCCACTAGAATAGTCCCTCAAGTGGCCACTCCACCTCTGACAAGATGCCACCTCTGATAGAAAAATTCTCACTGTCTCTTAAGACATGTCGTTCCAGTTTTGAGAGATCTAGCTGTGAGAGTACCTCCTGGTATTCAGTTGAAATCTATATCCCAGAAATCTCTACTGGCTGATCCTGGTTTTCTCCTCTGAGGTTGTATAAAACAAACTGAAACCATTTACCATACAAAAATTTTGAAATATCTGCAAATAGCTAACAGGCCACACCCCTAACTCTACTCAATACATTAAACATCTCCAGTGCTTTCAGTTATTCCTCCTGTAATCTGCTTTCAAATCTCCTCACCATACTGATCAGGCTATTCTGAATACACACTAGTTTGTCATTGTCTTTCTTAAACTGTGATATCCAGAACTGGACAAAGTACTGAAATATACAGCGAGACTGACATGTTAAGAAAAGCACAGATTGCTCTACTGATTTTCACTTTATCTTAATGCATCTGGGGTTGACTTGGAGGTACTACTGGGACATGCACACTGAGGAGGTGGGCAAGGTTCACTTCCCTTTACATGTTAAGTCCCACATTCTAAATCTTCATCTGCTCCAGAAGATCCTGATATCTCTGCTGTTGGGGAATACCACACTATGGGTGAAACTACTGTGATACAGTTTTTCCTCTGACTCCGTCTCTTCCCATCATTCCCTTTTATTCCTAGCTCTGATTCTCCCCTCTAGCCTCAGAATCTTCAATTTCCTGGATCCTCATTTTTATGATTTCCTCAGGTTTCCTCTTTATTCTAGATAATAAGCCAGAAAAGAAAGAACATATTGTTAAACATTTTTCACTTTCTCCTCAAGCCAGGAAACCAAAAGTTAAGTATGGTTTAGTACACTTCCCACATTGGCTGTTCCTCTTGCTTAGGCCTGGGTTCAATATCCACCCTACGTACAATTACAACCCTACCCCCAATGATCCTAATCCATCTTCCCTGCTTTATTTTTTATATAGTACTTATCTAACTTATTGAATAGTTTACTTACATTATTTACTGTCTGTGTCCTCCTACTTGAATGTAAGCTCCATGGGTGGGAAGGGGAGAATTTTCACTATTTTGTTCACTGCTATATCTCTAGTGTCTAGAAAAATGCCTGACCTATTCTAGGTACTCAGCATTTTTTACTGAGTTTGTTAAATGAATTTCTTTGATAGATCCCACTGATGTCTGCCAGGTCAAACTAATTGTGTTTATTCCCTTGTGCTAGACTCTACTTCTGAATACTTTCCAACTTTGCATTGGATATCAGGCCAGGTAGGTTGGACTGTCAGTTGCTGGCAAAACTTTCATCAGTTACCACTAGTGTGACAGTTTCTCCCAACAGCTAGCAGATAGCAACTCCCTCTATCAAAGCATGTCATGGAGATTACTGGAGAATTGTTCCATTTTTTTCTACCATTCCTTCTACTCAGCTGCTATAAGTTCAACTGCACTAATTTACCCAGAGCTATGATCACCGCACATTGGGTTGCGGTACTCTGTCAACATTGCCAAGTTCCAAGGCCCGTGGATTCTTACAGTTAAGACATTAATTCTTTTAAATCTATGACATGGGTTCCTTCTCATCTTACCACTTTTATTATGCTGAATCTTCTGGGATTTCCATCAGTTCCATTTCAAAATGCTTGAACTTAGTTTGATCTCTTCCGTCATATTTCAACACTGTTTTTGTCTTATGTGAGCATCTGTTGCAAAGTGTGCCATTGGTATAAAAGGTATGCTCAGGTAAACAAGCTACATAAGACAAATCAAAAGCAATTCCTAGTCCTGTAGGTGTTGAAAGTCCAATTTATCACCCTGATTCTTTACTCCAGGGAGCCAATTCAATGTCCTATCTACCCTGGCACATCTGGGTGATCCAACTTCTAGAAAAGTCAACAGGAGAAACACTTTTGAAGGACATACAGAAGTCCCAAGACATTTTTCAAAACACAGTGGAAGGGAACAAGACGGAGTAGACAACATCAATTTCCTATCCCTCTTAAAATTCTGAAGATGTTCCTAACACAGGGTCAGAGATAAAACAGACCAGGAACTGTAAAACTAAAGAATGCTTAGGGGAGATACGTGTGTGCATTGTGAGGAGTAATGGTCAAACACAATAAGGAAGAGAGGGAATATTAGTTTGATTTCTCTGTGGCTAATAGAGAAATATGGTTACTTTGCATTAGCCATAAGTGCCATCAAGCAATTGTATTATTTCAAGAACTTTTCCTGATTTTCCAGTCATGACAGAAAAATACTTCTATGAAATTCTTTCCATGAGAAGAATAAACTATGCTTGACCCAGTTTTCCTAGCGGAGCTAGGGCATTCCACAAGCAGCACTTGAAAGGCTCAGAATTACACAGCCTTGACACAGTGTTGATCAAAGAGTGGCCCTCTGGTAAAACTGGACCAAACACCAAAATCTAAACTGAACCCTCCCATGGTTCAATATCCCTAGGGTAAAATTTTGCCTGAAGCCCTTACTTGGGCCACTCTTGAAGTTCAGAATATGAGTTTCAGGCTGCCGAATAGTTTGTGAAAGTTAATGGGAAAATAATGAACACTCAAATGAGTGGAAGTCCTGTGTCTCTGTCTTCCAAAAGACAACATGGCGTGCTGTTATCTTCACGTGGAGCAGGAGACTGACCAGCGAGTTCAATGCTTTGCCTGTATTCAAAACACATCTCTTTTCATCATACTAGAATTCATTGCTGCTGTTGCCTCCTCCTCCCCAAGCTATCAAAGCTTTCAATATGGCACAATTACACCACCATCTCCCTGGAACACTGCAAAACAAGCTCCCTGAGTACCCTTCCATTGCTCTCAAAGTCAAGCTCTCCGTTCCCTGTCAGAGGTCCGTGGCACTACATCTGGTCTTTGTTTGAATGGGATTATGAAACTTTTAGAGAACAAGGAACACACTGATGAAGGTTAAAGAGGTAACATATTAAATCTACGGTAAATGAAGATTTAACTCCAACTACAAGCGGTAGTATTTACTGAACCATAGACACTAGTTTTCCGTACTCATGTTCAGAGTTATTAATACTGGATTGCTACTGCTGTACTTTTAAAATTATCACTGAAATGTAATTTCACTGCTCGTGATGACGCAATTGCTGAGAAGCTGGGTGGGTAGTAATTATACAATGCAGTGTATGGAACTGAGCTAATGCCCTGAAATCTTTTTATTGTTTGATTTTTTTTTCCTTTCTTGTAATTAATTCCACTGCCTGATGTTCATTTTATGGTTTAGATAAAATAAAATACAGCATCCATATTCCCTTGCTTAGCCCTGGAGAGTGGAGGAGTGTGAGAAAGGAGGTGGAAAGGATCTAACCAACTCAGATTATTCTGAGTTCCAGGGGAGCACACACTGAAGTGCTGATACATTACACCATTGGTCATTTCTCCATTTCAACCACCAGCAAGCCATCAGCACTACGTGCAACTGCCAGTTAACATACATTTAATATATGTGTGTATGTATGCATGTGTATATATACACACATTTAAAGGTACAGGGCATGTTACCACCTTATTTGACAGATCCTAAATAGACTCTCGTTATAATCCATACAAAGCACAGCTAGAAAGGAAAATTTAAAATATTTAGAAAAATACCTGCCATGGCTAACCACAAATTAATTTGCTATTACTGTTTTAAATTTGGCTTCATATGCAAGTGAAGGCCCATGTCTCTTTGTCAAAAGGATTATATTTGTAAGAGTTGATGAAAGGCCCAGATTTCATGTAGCACTGGCCCTTGTTGCTTGCTCAGTGGTAATTTAGACATATCTTTGTCTCAGTCACATATGTGTTCAGCCAGAGTGGTACAGAGGGTGTAAAAGCCTGGGCTTGGAGCCAGTCTGCCTGGGCCTGCAGCCTGGCATGGTCACTTACTATCTGTGTGATGTGGGACATGATTTAACCTCTAACATATTTTCCCCATACGTAGAAAGAGGATTATAATGGTATCTTTCTTACAGCATTGCTGTGAGTATTAAAGGAGTTAATATATGCAACGTACTAAGAACAGTGCCTGGCACACAGAAAGCACTATGGAAGTGTTAGCTATTATTGATTGTAAATAGAAATGGTCTCTGGCTAACGTAGGCAGAAAAGGAATATATTGAAAGGAAATCAGGTAGCTTGCTGAATTGACAGAAAAGCTGGAGAAAGCACATAAAATGGGCAGAAACAAAGGTATCGATGCATTAGGATTCCCAGGCTGTGCAGAACCTCACTGCCAACAGCACTGTCCACATCACTGCAGGACACCGCTACTGCTGGCACTGCGTGTGGCCCCTGTTAACCACTGAATACTTTATGCTGGCACAAATAAGTCCAAATCCATCCTTTCTCCTTCCGTCACCCACTCCAGAGTCAAAGCCCCAGGCAGGACCTTCAGTTAGTCAAGCCTAGTTCACATGGCTGTATCCAATGGACCATGAGTATGGAGGGGTATTTGCTCCCTTTAGTTACTGAAGTGGGACATGCAGCTGGCTCCCACCAAGATTCAACAATATGGGATTCCCCAAAACAGGAAGGGAGCTTGGATGTGAAGCAGAAAAAAACAAAACAGAAGTCTACTACTGTGTTAAATTGCCTGGAAGAGAACTTACCCAAGATTCCTGACCCATCAAGGAAGAGAAAGAAGAATGACTGTGAGATCTGGAAAACCAAGATCAAAATCCATGTCACAAGGGTTGATGGAAGAGTCACAGAAAAAGAGAAAGAAACTAGAAGCTGGCCATTAAGTAGGAACTATCAGTGTAGTGAACAAAGAAATTCAGCCTAGAAGGCAGTGGAAATAGGGAGCACAGGGCTCTCCCAGAGTCAGAGAAAAGGAGCCTAGTCTAGACCAGTGATTCTCAAATATGCTGGTCTTGGGACTCCTTCACAATCTTAAAGATTACTGCAACTTCAAAGATCCTTTGTTTATGTGGAGTTTCATGTGGGTGTTTATATGGATATCACTGGATGCTTGCCTTACTGAAAATTAAACCAATAAATTTCAAGCACTAGACTGTCATTTTAAAATAATTAAAATAAATACATTATACGTTAACATAAATGACATATTTTCATAAAAACAACGATTTTCTTCCAAAAAAATGTAATGGGAAGAGTGGTACCGCTTTATCTCTTTGTGACTCTGGCTTATTAGAATTCTAATCTCTAATAAAAAATGATAGAAATGAATTTATTTACAAAACACAGACTCGCAGACTTCAAAAACAAACTTATGGTTACCAAAGGTGAATGGTGGGGGGGATAAATTAGGAGTTTGGGATTAACATATACACACTGCTATAACTAAAATGGATAATCAACAAGGACCTACTGTACAGCACAGGGAACTCTGCTCAATATTCTGTGATAACTTATATGGGAAAAGAATCTGAAAAAGAATGGATACATGTATATGTATAACTGAATCACTACGCTGTACACCTGAAACTAACACAACGTTGTAAATCAACTATACTCCAATATAAAATAAAGATTAAATTTAGAAAATAGAAGTCTCCATGGGGCCCAGGGACTGGCCAGGCCGTGGCAGGCACTGTTTCTCTTTGTTTCCTTCCCTCCGAGGCCGGCGTGCTGGCGGTGAGGGGCAGCGGTGGCGGCAGCCCCAGGATATGGAAAAGCAGAACCACCCAAAGGAGTGATGACCAGCGATTACATGAGAAGTCTGGATGTCAGTTCTAATGCCTTGGGACATGCAGTTGGGGACTCCACACCAGCTCCTGGGATCAGACTCTCATCCACTTAATACCTCTGTTTGCCTGAACTACTAGAGCCAGTCCTAGCTAACCACAAATGGCTACCCAAAGGAAACACTTGGTAAAAGATTTCAATCCTTACATCATCTGCTGTATCTATAATGGGTATCTGATCAAGCCAACTACAGTGAAGGAATGCCTCCACACCTTCTGTAAGACCTGTATCGTCCAGCACTTTGAAGATAGCAATGGTTGTCCAAGGTACGGCAACCAGGTTCATGAGACAAACCCATTAGAAAGGTTGAGCTTGGATAATACATTACAGGAAATTATGTTTAAGTTGGTCCCTGGACTACAAGAACTTGAGCGTAAATTTTGGAAGAAAAACAAGCCTCAAGAAAATGGACAAGATGATACTTCAAAAGTTGACAAACCTAAAGTAGATGAAGGTGATGAAAATCAAGATGATAAAGACTATCACAGTGCTTCCCTAGTGGCGCAGTGGTTAAGAATCCGCCTGCCAATGCAGGGGACACAGGTTCGAGCCCTGGTCCAGGAAGATCCCCCATGACATGTAGCAACTAAGCCCGTGGGCCACAACTACTGAAGCCCATGTGCCACAAATTCTGAAGCCCATGTACCTAGAGCCTGTGCTCCGCAACGAGAAGCCACTGCAGTGAGAAGCCCACACGCCTGAACCTTCGAAGAGTAGCCCCTGCTCGCCGCAACTAGAGAAAGCCTGCACGAAGCAACGAAGACCCAACGCAGCCAAAAATAATAAATTAAATAAATTAAAAAAAAAAAAACCTATCACAGAATTGACCCACAAATTGCTATATGTCTAGATCGTTTATGAAATAATGGACAATGCAGTAAAGCGTTTAATGAAGGAATTCATTCAGTTTTCTACAAGTGTAACTGTGGGAACTATTAAAAAATTTCTAAGTTTAAAACTAAAACTTCCAAGTTCTTATGAGCTGGATGTGCTGTGCAATGGTGAAATTATGGGGAAGGATCATACTGTGGAGTTCATCGACATGACAAGATGGCGACTAACAGGCGAAAACTTTCGGTGTCTGAACTGCTCAGCTTCACAAGTCTGCCCTCAGGATGGCCCTTTGTATCAGTCATACCCCATGGTATTGCAGTATCGACCAAGAATTGATTTCGGTTAGACCAAGGGGCCTAGATCCCACTGAATGAATCCTGCACTATGTGTTTACTCATCAACAGATCACACAGTGAACGGTGTGTGGACTAGAGGGACACAACCAGATTTTCAGCATGCAAATAAGGCTATTGTCTGTCTCTAAATTGTCAGCTGCATTTATGTTGTTTCTATTAAGAGCAAACCAAGTGCCATTCTGCTACTGAACCATCTGCATAAGTTATCTGTGCTGTCTCACAGTGTACAAGTCACGGTTGAAATCAGTTAGACATGCGGCCATGATTCAGCCTTCTAAATATTTTGTTTGCCTGTTCTATTGTTTGATTACACTAGTAACATGCCTCAATCTTTGTGGTGTTGCAGTTTTCACATACTTACTATTTGATTAATGCTTGTTTAAATAGAGTACTGTACAAGGAACTAATAATTATTATATCTTGAAATTATTTTGTATGGGAAATATATTTAGAAAAGTGGTCCTTGAGACACTGTCCTGTTCTCAGTAAGCTTTTTGTGTGCAAAACAGTTCACTCTTGAGTGTGCAAGTCCTTTTGGGAAGAATTCCAATTGTTCTTTACTTTAAAGTCCATTATAATTATAGGTATCTTGCGTCATCTGTCTGTGTAGTCTACCAGTCGCACAGGGAGGGCCTGTTCACCCTCCAGAAAATGTACGTGACTTCTTGGACAGCTGAAGCGAGATTTGCAGCCATTTGAAATGTCGGCAGCTGATCACATTTACTTCTAACAAAATTAATGTGTAAGTGAGGTTAATCTTTCTTAAGGCTTTATGACGAGCCAGTGCTGCTTCATGAAACGTCGTGCATCGTCATATTGTGGCTTTTATCTAATAAGTACATTGTTTCCCTTTTTTCAGTTGGCCTTACGTGTGTGTCATTGTGACATGCAGAAGGTTATGATGATTTAAGTATTAGGATTTTTAGGGAAGATAACATTAGCTATTTTATGGATTTCAAAAATCTCAAAGCAATTGTAGATTAAAACTGTTAGTAAGCTGTCACATTTCCATACCATATGTATAAAATAGAAAAAATGCAGTCATAGGTAAATATGCTTAACCAGAATTAATGGTTTGAGGACATTTCATTTTAGATCCTGTAGTAATCAGGGGGAAATGGGATTATTGTTTTATACATAAACTCTTTAAGGTCAGAGCTATGATAATGTCCTTGATTACTTATGGAAGCTGATTTTAATTAACTCAAAATGAATTGAGAGTGCATTTTAAAAACCACAAATGAGACCTGGATGTTTTTGGGTTCCCAGCCAAAACTTACAGCCTTAAATGAATTTTATATACATGATCTCATTAAATTTGGCCTGCTGCCTCATCTTATGTAATGTCACTATTTTCCAAGTAAACATATAGGAAGCATTTATGGCATTGAGAATAGTTTTATATAAAATTCCTCTATTTAATGTTAATGTATTAACATTTTTATTGAAATGCAGTGGAATATGTGCCAAAACTTGTGAACACCTTGCATAAAGAAGGGCATCAGTTATATGGGGAAAGGTACACATTTTATGATGGTCCTAAGTAACATGGTATTACTATTAGAACCACAGACTACTTCATATACTCAACTATGGTTTTCTAAGTATGGTACTATTTTCATGTCTAGTAATACACTAATCCCTAGTTAATTATCCCGAGTCAGGTTGTGGAATTTGTAAGAAACCAGGTATAGAAAAATTTAAAGGCAAAAATATTCAGGTGGTTAGTTTTACAAACTTGGGGTGCTAATAAGATAAACTCCTTATACAAATAGCCTATAGGAATAATCATCTGAAACTGCAAAACTGGAGAATAAAACTAAATTAAGTTTTTCTTTAATCTCTTGTTTCTTAAGCAACAAACTGAAAGAACTTTACTTCCATAAAAAATTTGTAATCTGTTTTGTCTGCTTTAGATATCATAGATGCACAAGGGTCAAGAAACCTTGGATCTAAAGAAGGACTGTGCTTTATAGACATCACTTTAACTGAAGTAATTACATTAGTTAATAGAAAAATCCAAATATGGCCCTTTCTCCAGATTATGCTTTAAAGTATAAAAACAAATAAACTAAAAGTTTCACTGATGAAGCAGTATTAGGTCATTCAGTCTGGGGTCCAGATACGTTGGGGTGATGTCTTTTAACTACCTTTAGAAAAGTATATTTCTTTATTCATTAAAAATCTATCCCATATTAATAGGCCACATTTTATAAGTGTAATGAGTTTGCTCAACTATAGGTAACTTGAAATGATTCTTTAAGGGAAGAAAAATAAGTTATATAATACTGTGAACTGTTTAGCTTTACTGAACTATTTAAGAGAAAGTGCCTAATCGCTAAAGTGCATTTCTGTTTTAGATTTACCGCATATATTTTGAGTTTTCTGTCCCTGTCTCTTATCAATGGTCTTGGATCTAAATAGGCTCTTGTAACTTACAGTAATCTCTTTTTGAAAGATTTTCATAAGAAAATAATTATCACCAAAGACATTTTATTGTTAATAACCATGTTAGAGAGACAGTTTAACTGTTTGGAAGGTTGGAATTTTTAGACTGCAATTTACTTCTATATAATTAGGCAATAACCTTGAGTAATTGCTAAAATATCACCAAAGAAAGGCTTTAAACTTAATTTTCATGGTAACATCACTCAAATGCAGGTTTTTCTTGCAATAATCCGAACATACTTCCTTTCAGCTATGTTTCTTGTTTTTCCAGCACCATCTGACAGATCTTAGGAAATCCTCAAAGATGATAAAGAGATTAACACAACAAATAGCCTCCCTCTGGATGAAAAGTTGGAGAAATAATACTTCGAAAAGAAAATTGAAATTGAGATTTTAAATTCTAATTTGAGAAGCTTTTTATTCTATGGAGGCAATATAGACTAAAATTATGCTTAATTAGTTTCTGGGTTCTTAGTAATATGAGAAATTTTATTAAAGACAGACTTTGGTAAAAATGCAGACATGCTTACTTGTATAAAAAACAGTAGATTCTATTGGACTCACATAAGTAAATGCTTTTTCTGTACTCAAAAGCAAAATTTTCCTAAAAGCCTGTGGTTTTTTTGTTTTGTTTTGTTTTTGTTTTTGTTTTGTTTTGTTTTTGTTTTTGTTTTTTTGCGGCACGTGGGCCTCTCACTGTTGTGGCCTCTCCCGTTGCGGAGCACAGGCTCCGGACACGCAGGCTCAGCCGCCATGGCTCACGGGCCCAGCCGCTCCGCGGCATGTGGGATCCTCCCGGACCAGGGCACGAGCCCGTGTCCCCTGCATCAGCAGACGGACTCTCAACCACTGCGCCGCCAGGGAGGCCCCAGCCTGTGTTTTTTTTAAAGTAATTCTTTGTCTTGTTTCTCAGCATTTACTTTGTTTTTAGAATCTAGCCATACAGCCAAATTCGGCAAGATAAGCCCCAGATGAAGAGCATATACACCAGGTTAAGCCCTGTCCTCACACCGATCTTTTGGGGAGCCCATGCTGCGGGCCACCTCAAGTAAAGCTCACATTATGAAGTCTTCCTGACAGGCCACTAGGTAAACCTCCTTGGATAGGATAAAGATGGATGCACTCCATTACATACTCTGGTATACCATAAGGAATTTTCCAGCAGGCTATACTCTGCACCAGTGAGATACAGATATTGCTTGTGGGAATTACAAAAATGAGTGAGTTGGCCATAACTTTAATTTTCTGGGTTAGAAACATAAAAATGTGAAATGCTATTATTTTGAGATATATACCTATCCCTACAATAAGGAATATAAAATGTCTGCCAGAGCTGCTTTATAAAAGTTGAAAAATATTAAATATACTAGAAACTCAAACCCTTTGAAAGCACAAAATAACCAAATAATTCTGGATTTAATTAATATACCTAATTCAGTAGTATTCTGTTGAAAAAAGTTCAGATTGAAAGTTCATTAAAATGTACTCAAATATACATTACAGGGTTTTATGTTTATTTGCTATCCTTACTATATTTTCAAATAGAATTAACATGCTTGAATACTTCCTTTTCAGAAAGTTATGAAATTAAACAAAAATAAATTATTTTAAATGCTCATTAGAATGTGTCCAAATACTTTTTATGCTCCTTTTCCTAGGATTCAAAACTTGAGTCATTATTCAGAAATGCTTTTTAATTTTAATTATCTTTAAATCTAGAATCAAGTGAAACATATTAAATACTGGGTCCAGTTTTCTTCCATCTTTCAGAGCTTCATGGAATAAGAAACTAATACAGAGGGTGGAGTCAAGATGGCGGCATGGGAAGACACGAAGTTCACGTCTCCCCACAACTAGGGCACCTGCCAGATGCTGGTGGGGGACCTCCATGCCCAAGGAGAAGGGAGGAACTCCCAAACGAACTGGTAGGATGTGAGGGGACTGAGGGGGGAGGAGAAGTGAAGGCCGGACAGGACCAGAGCCCCTGAGGGACTTCCATGAATGGAGGGACCCTTGGGGGCTCAGATCAGGGAGAGCAGGCCAAGCATTTCTCCTGCCCAATCGGCGAGGGAAGTCTTCCCGGCTCTTGGGATGGGTCTTATGCCCTCAGAGGCCCCCTCTGGGCCTCATTGGTCCTGGCAACAGAGAAGAGCAGGAGAGGCAGGCAGGAGGGGCCCTCCAGGACCAGAGGAGTGGGAGAGGAGAGGAGGGCATTTGCCCCACCCACTCTGGCCCAGAAAGCCAGCTGGACTCCCAGGTGGGGTCCCCCACCCTCTGAGACCAGAGGCAAGCCTGGGCCCATTCTGTTCCCTTGAGCCTAAGCCCCACACTCCCACATCCCCCCAGGGCCTTTTCCAGCCCTGTGAGTCCTAACATAGGCCTCACCCACTGCCCAAATCCCACCCCTACTTAGGCCCTACCATCCATAGCCAAGGCCTTTTCCATGATTTTATTTTTTTCTTCTACTCTTTTTTACTATTGTGGTTCAGTTTTACCTTCTGGTTGTTGTTTCATCTATATTTTTATTTTTATATTCTTTCTAACATATTGGTTAGTTTCCTAGTCTAATTTTAGTTTTTACTCTTGGTAATTGTTCACCTTTTTATGTTTTTTGCCACCCCACACAGGTTGCAGGATCTTGGTTCATGAGCCAGGGGTCAGGCCAAAGCTCCTGCAGTGGGAGCTCTGAGTCCAAACCACTGGACTAACAGAGAAACTCAGACCCCAGGGAATATTCATCAGAGTGAGGTCTCCGGGAGGTCTTCATCTCAGCACCAAGACCCAGCTCTACCTAATAGCCTACAAACTGCAGTGTTGGAAGCCTCAGGCCAAACAACCAGTAAGATAGGAAAAAAATCCCACCCATCAAAAAAACAAGAAAAATGAGATGGCAAAAAAATATGTCACAGATGAAGGAGCAAAGTAAAAAATGAACAAGACCAAATAAATGAAGAGGAAATAGGCAATCTACCTGAAAAAGAATTCAGATTAATGAGAGTAAAGATGATCCAGAATCTCGGAAACAGAATGGACACACAGAGTGAGGAAATACAAGAAATGTTTAACAAAGATCTAGAAGAACTAAAGAACCAACAAACAGAGATGAATAACACAATAACTGAAATGAAAAATACACTAGAAGGAATCAATAACAGGATAACTGAGGCAGAAGAATGAAAAAGTGAGCTAGAAGACAAAATGGTGGAAATAACTCCTGAGGAGCAGAATAAACAAAAAAGAATGAAAAGAATGGAAGACAATCTCAGAAACCTCTGGGGCAACACTAAACACACCAACATTTGAATTATAGGGGTCCCAGAAGAAGAGGAGAAAAAGAAAGGGTCTGAGAAAATGTTTGAAGAGATTATACTGGAAAACTTCCCTAACATGGGAGAGAAAATAGTCACCCAAGTCCAGGAAACACAGAGAGTACCATACAGGATAAACGCTGGGAGAAACACACCAAGACACATATTAATCAAACTAACAAAAATTAAATTCAAAGAAAAAATATTAAAAGCAGCAAGGGAAAAACAAAAAATAACATACAGAGGAATCCCCATAAGGTTATCTGCTGATTTTTCAGCAGAAACTCTGCAGGCCAGAAGGGAGCTGCAGGACATACTTAAAGTGAAGAAAGATTAGCAGGCAAGATGGCGGAAGAGTAAGAGGCGGAGATCACCTTCCTCCTCACAGATACATCAGAAATACAGCTACACGTGGAACTTCTCCTATAGAACACCCACCGAACGCTGGCAGAAGACCTCAGACCTCACAAAAGGCAAGAAACCCCCCACGTACCTGGGTAGGCAAAAGAAAAAAGAATAAACAGAGACAAAGAATAGGGACGGGACCTGCACCAGTGGGAGGGAGCCGTGAAGGAGGAAAGGTTCCCACACCCTAGAAGCCCCTTCGCGGGCGGAGACTGCGGGTGGCGGAGGGGGAAGCTCCGGAGCCTCGGAGGAGAGCACAGCAACATGGTGCGGACGGCAAAGCGGAGAGATTCCCGCACAGAGGATCGGTGCCGACCAGCACTCACCAGCCCGAGAGGCTTGTCTGCTCACCCGCCGGGGCGGGCGGGGGCTGGGAGCTGAGCCTCGGGCTTCAGTTGGATCCCAGGGAAAGGTCTGGAGTTGGCAGAGTGAAAACAGCCTGAAGGGGCTAGGGCGCCACGGCTAGCCGGGAGGGAGTCCGGGAGAAGTCTGGAGCTGCCAAAGAGGCAAGAGACCTTTTCTTCCCTCTTTGCTTCCTGGTGCGCGAGGAAGGGGTTTAAGCACGCCGCTTAAAGGAGCTCCAGAAAGGGGAGCAGAGCTACCGAAGAGACAAGAAACTTTTTTTCCGCCTCTTTGTCTTCTGGTGTGAGAGGAGAGGGGATTAAGCGCACCGCGTAAAGGAGCTCCAAAAACGGGCACGGAGCTGCCAAAGAGACAGGAGACTTTCTTGCCTCTTTGCTTCCTGGGGAGCGAGGAGAGGGGATTAAGGGCACCAGGTAAATGAGCTCCAGAAACGGGCGCGAGCCGCGGCTGTCGGCGCAGACAGCAGAGACGGGCATGGGACGCTAGGGTTGCTGCTGCTGCAACCAAGAGGCCTGTGTGCAAGCACAGGACAC
>NC_041224.1:131462415-131463478 GCF_002837175.3 Physeter macrocephalus
GTGCCCTGCATCTGTGGAAGACCTGAATAGACAGCGAAATATCCCAAGTTGAGGAGGTGGACTTTGGGAGCAAGATATACTATTATTTTCCCCTTTTTTCTTTTTGTGAGTGTGTCTGTGTGTGCTGCGGTGTGAGATTTTGTCTGTATAGCTTTGTTTCCACCATTTGTCCTAGGGTTAGTCCAACCCATTTTTTTGTTTTTTTGTTTTTTCTTTTTTCTTTTTTTTAATAGAAATTTTTCTTCTTAATAATTTTTTTTTATTTTTTTATTTTTCAGTTTAATAACTATATTTTATCCTACTTTATTTTGTCTTCTCCCTTCCTTTCTTCCTTCCTTTCTTCCCTCCTTCCCTCCTTTCTTCCTTCCTTCCTCCCTTCTTTCCTCCCTTCCTTCCTTCCTTTCTTCCTCCCTTCCTTCCTCCCTTTCTTCCTCCCTGCCTTCCTCCCTTTCTTCCTCTCCTCCTCCTTCCTTCCTTCCTTTCTTGCTTCCTTCATTTCTTCCCTCCTTCCTTTCTTCCTTTCTTTCTCCCTTCCTTCCTTCCCTTCTTCCTTCCTTCCTTCCCTCCCTCCTTCCCTCCTTCCTTCCTTACTTCCTTCCTTTTCTTTACTTTCTATTTTTTCTCCCTGTTATTTTGAGCTGTGTGGATTAAAGGCTCTTGGCGCTCCAGCCAGGCGTCAGGGCTCTGTCTCTGAGGTGGGAGAACCAACCTCAGGACACTGGTCCACAAGAGAACTCCCAGTTCCACGCAATATCAAACGTTGAAAATCTCCAAGAGATCTCCATCTCAACACCAAGACCCAGCTCCACTCAAGGACCAGCAGTGAACAGTGCTGGACACCCTATCCCCAACAAAGAGCAAGTCAGGAGTACAGCTCCATCCATTAGCAGAGAGGCTGCCTAAAATCATAATAAGGCTACCAACATCCCCAAACACACCACCAGACGTGGACCTGCCCACCAGAAAGACAAGATCCACCCTCATCCACCAGAACAGAGGCACTAGTCCCCCCAACCAGGAAACCTACTCAACCCACTGAACAAACCTTAGCCACTGGGGACAG
>NC_041224.1:131467561-131469592 GCF_002837175.3 Physeter macrocephalus
GGAAAGGAGGGAGACGCAAGAGGGAAGAGATATGGGAACATATGTATATGTATAACTGATTCACTTTGTTGTAAAGGAGAAACTAACACACTATTGTAAAACAGTTATACTCCAATAAAGATGTTAAAAAAAAAAAAGTGAAGAAAAAGAAAAACTTACAACAAAGATTACTCTACCCAGCAAGGATCGCATTCAGATTCGATGGAGAAATCAAAAGCTTCTAAGACAAGGAAAAGCTAAAAGAATTCAGCACTACCAAACCAGCTTTACAACAAATGCTAAAGAAATTTCTCTAGGCGGGAAACACAAGAGAAGAAAAAGACCCACAAAAACAAACCCAAAAGAATTAAGAAAATGGTAATAGGAACATACATATCGATAATAACCTTGAATGTAAATGGATTAAATACCCCAACCAAGAGACAGACTGGCTGAATGGATACAAAAACAAGACCCATGTATATGTTGTCTACAAGAGACCCACTTCAGACCTAGAGACACATACAGACTGAAAGTGAAGGGATGGAAAAAGATATTCCATGCAAATGGAAATCAAAAGAAAGCTCGAGCAGCAATACTCATATCAGATAAAATAGACTTTACAATAAAGACTGTTATAAGAGATAAGGAATGACACTACATAATGATCAAGAGATCAATCCAAGAAGATATAACAATTATAAATGTTTATGTTCCCAACATAGGAGCACCTCAATACACAAGGCAAATGCTAACAACCATGAAAGAGGATATCGACAATAACCAAGAGATCACTGAAGAAATCAGAGAGGAAATAAAAAAAAACATAGAAAGAAATGACAATGAAAACATGATGACCCAAAACCTATGGGACTCAGCAAAAGGAGTTCTAAGAGGGAAGTTTACAGCAATACAATCCTACCTCAAGAAACAACAGAAGTCTCAAATAAACAATCTAACCCTACACCTAAAGCAACTACAGAAAGAAGAACAAAGAAAACCCAAAGTCAGTAAAAGGAAAGAAATCATAAACATCAGAGCAGAAATAAATGAAATAGAAATGACAAAAACAGTAGCAAAGATCAAAAACTAAAAGCTGGTTCTTTGAGAAGATAAACAAAATTGATAAACCCTTATTCAGACTCATCAGCAAAAAAGGGAGAGGAGACATATCAATAAAATTAGAAATGAAAAAGGAGCAATCACAACTGACACCACAGAAATACAAAGGATTATAAAAGACTCCTACAAACAACTATATGCCAATAAAATGGACAACCACGAAGAAATGGACAATATAGTTGCAAAAGTCCTCAACAAAATACTAGCAAACAGAATCCAACAACACATTAAAAAGATCACACACCAGGAACAAGTGGGATTTATCCCAGGGATGCAAGGATTCTTCAATATACACAAATCAATCAATGTGATACACCATAATAACAAATTAAGGAATAAAAGCCATATGATAATCTCAATCACCAACAACAAAAAATCAGAAAGAGAAATTAAGGAAACACTCCCATTTACCATTGCAACAAAAAGAATAAAATACCTAGGAATAAACCTACCTAAGGAGGCAAAAGACTTGTACTCATAAAACTATAAAACACTGGTGAAAAAAATCAAAGATGACATAAACAGATGGAGAAATATACCATGTTCTTGGATTGGAAGAATCAATATTGTGAAAATGACTATACTACCCAAAGCAATCTACAGATTGAATGCAATCCCTATCAAACTACCAATGGTACTCTTCACAGAATTAGAACAAAAATTTTTTTAATTAGTATGGAAACACAAAAGACCCCGAATAGCCAAAGCAATCTTGAGAACGAAAAATGGAGCTGGAGAAATCAGGCTCCCTGACTTCAAACTATACTACAAAGCTACAGTAATCAAGACAGTATGGTACTGGCACAAAACAGAAGTATAGATCAATGGTACAGGATAGAAAGCCCAGAGATAAACCCACGCACATATGGTCACCTAATTTACGACAAAGGAGGCAAGAACATACAATGGAGAAAAGACAGCCTCTTCAAT
>NC_041224.1:131469661-131470246 GCF_002837175.3 Physeter macrocephalus
CTCTTAGAGGAAAACATAGGAAAAACACTCTTTGACATAAACCACAGCAAGATCTTTTTTGACCCACCTCCTAGAGTAATGGAAATAAAAACAAAAATAAACAGATGGGACCTAAAGAAAGGAAAGCAAAGGAAAGCACAGCAAAGGAAACCATAAACAAGACAAAAAGACAACCCTCAGAATGGGAGAAAATATTTGCAAATGAAACAATGGACAAAGGCTTAATCTCCAAAATATACAAACAGCTCATGGAGCTCAATATCAAAAAAACAAACAACCCAATCCAAAAATGGGCAGAAGACCTAAAGACATTTCACCAAAGAAGACATACAGGTAGCCAAAGGCACATGAAAAGATGCTGAACATCACTAATTATTAGAGAAATGCAAATCAAAACTACAATGAGGTACCACCTCACACCAGTCAGAATGGCCATTATCAAAAAATCTAGAAACAATAAATGCTGGAAAGGGTGTGGTGAAAAGGGAACCCTCCTGCACTGTTGGTGGGAATGTAAACTGATACAACCACTATGGAGAACAGTATGGAGGTTCTTTAAAAAACTAAAAATAGAACTACCATATG
>NC_041224.1:131470285-131502036 GCF_002837175.3 Physeter macrocephalus
TATGGAACCTAAAAAAAATAAAATGGTACTGATGAACCTAGTGGCAGGACAGGAATAAAGACATAGACATAGAGAATGGACTTGGGGACACTGGGAGGGGGAAGGGTAAGCTGGGATGAAGTGAGAGAGTGGCATGGACATATATACACTACCAAACATAAAATAGATAGCTAGTGGGAAGCAGCAGCATAGCACAGGGAGATCAGCTCAGTGCTTTGTGACCACCTGGAGGGGTGGGATAGGGAGGTTGGGAGGGAGGCTCAAGAGGAAAGGGATATGGGGATGTATGTATGCATATGGCTGATTCACTTTGTTGTACAACAGAAACTCACATAGTATTGTGAAGCAATTATACACCAATAAAGATGTATTAAATAAATAAAAACATTCACTATTCAAAAAAAAGAAAAGAGACTAATCTAGTACAAACTGAAGATTAAATATTTCTGGGCATGCAGAGATAGTGAATAGATTATGTATCCATGGACTCCACATCAGTCCAGCAGAGCAGGAGTTCTGCACATTAGAAATGGAATGGGATCAGCCTAACATTGTTTGGGGTTGGTTTTCTTTTGCTGTATTTTTCTGAATGGGGATGGGGGCCCAAGTGTCCTTATGAAGCTGGGGTCGACAAGAGCTTGTGAGGGAGCACCAGTGTTCTGCTGCATTCCTGCATCTGGCAACACAACAGCAAGTACCAATTTTTAATAGAGTAGCACTCACATTAAATAAAACCATCATAGACTATATTGTACAGTTATGTTGCTAATTTTCTTTTGAAATATAAAATATTTTAAGCTTTTTTTTGGTCAAAAGTGGTAACATCTTAATACAGATAAAAACCTTTTTGTGGTTGTAAGATTTAGCTTATAAATCATTCAAACTGAAGTGAAAGATTACCAGGTCATTATTAATGACTTAGTCTATTAAGAATATATGTATTTTTGTAAAGGAAAAGCACTTGTAGGTATTTAATGAGTACTATATGTCTGTTTTGCAGAAATAAAATACTGCTTAGAGATTCTCTTTAAATATTTTTTATTTTTGTGCTCAAATGTATTTTGTGTTGATCTATGGAATGTTCTGTACAAAGCTGTATGGTTGCACTGTTGGGCTAGATACTTTTTTTGGTTAAGATATGAACTTAGTCAAGTATATTTACCCATGTTAAAAATAGTATCTTTGTTATTAAAAATTTGATTGCATAAAAAAGAAAGAAGTCTCATATCTGCTTCTATATTCAATCTGTCATGGTATCATCAACTATGGAGCCTCTGGAAAACTCCAATTGTGAGATAATGAGTAACAAAGCAAGCTATAAAGACAGGCTTCACAAGGAGCTACAAAAGATGGTCTTTGATGATAATCCTAACAACACATTCTCACCTCACATTTATATAGCATCTTGTTATTCACAAGAGCATTTTCACATACACATTATATTTGATTCTCACTCACCACAGTCCTGTAAGGCATTATTTCCATTTTATAAACAAGGACTCTGAAGTTCAGAGAAGTTAGCTGACATGCCCAGGATTATATAGTTTGTAAGTAGACAAGCTGGATGCCACATTCCCACCACTACCCCAAATTGAAAAAGTGATTTTTATTATCAGGGAAACACTGACGTAGTCTTCTTCATTTTCTAGACAGGAATCCAAAACCCAGAGTTTAGAAAGCGACCTGCCCTTGATCCGTAAGAAGGAGCAGAAATGGATCCCAGACTTACTGGCTCTAAATTGGGCTTTGGTAGCTAATTAAGCCTTTGTCAGAGTTTTAAAAAAAAACAAAAAAAAAAAACTCTGTGAAACTTTTTTCCAAAATAGAGCTGATTCTAAATCCATTCAGTAGATAAATAGCTGCTTGGTAGATACAGGCAGTGGATACATTTGGTCTTTCCCACTTAGTCTTATTCACATATTAAAAACTTGGGGGGTGGTGGCTATGACAATGGACCTAAAAATAAGCAATGAGTAGAATTTTCTAGCTTCTATTGATCTAAAGATAAGCAATGAGTAGAAGTTTCCAGGTCCTAGGTTTTTTTATTTTTTAATATAACTATTGTAGCTGCCATTTATTGAGTACTAGGCTTGTTTTGCCTTGATTATTGTCATTCTCACAATAATATAAAGTAGGCGGTAGCCCCTTCATCCATTCCATAAACAAGCATGAACAAATCCTCACTGAAGTAATCAGTGAGAAACACAGAAGGAAGGTGGAAAGTTTGATAAGATACTCACTTTTATAATCTGATTCCCAGATACCTTTGTGACTCAATTACGATGCCTTTAGTTGACAGAGAGACAGAAAGGAGAGAGAAAGCAGGAGGCATGGAGGCAGGAATGGAGGGAGGCTGGGAGGGAGGGAGGGAGGGAGGAAGGAAGGAAGGAAATAAATAATGACTGGGATGGCTTAAATAATAAAGATATTTATTATCTTAGATATTAAGATGTACTAAGGTGGGGCATCTCCAGGATAGGCTAACTCAGAAGTTAAATGATGTCATAGATATTCCATTTCCTTCCCTGCCTCCACTCTGACACCTTCAGCATGTCAACTGCCCTCGTGGCCTCAGGATGGCTGCCAGAGTTCCAGATGTCATATGTAGATACAACTTGAAAAAGAAAAAAGGGACTGTTTCTTCCTATGCCTCTTTACAACAGCAAAATAAATTTTCCCAAAAGCCTACATGCAGACTTCATCTCACATCTCAGTACCTTTTCCTAAACATTACTGGTGAGAAGAATGTGGCCCAAAGATGAGCTGAGACAACCAACATTTATTTCTGTAATTGGGGATAGATCAGCTTTCAATGAGACCACTTTGGAGGGGTCTGTCAGAAAAGAAGGGTGAAGTGAGTTACAGTAGTTGCTGCATTTTAGAGTTTTCCCACTTAAAAATTCAGTCACTACAGTGTTGGTGGTGGGTGGGTGGAAATACAATGCTGACATAAACACTGCCCCATGGAAACAGACACCTGGAGCCTAGCGTTAAAGCTGTGCTTTTTGAATATAATATTAATAAATGTAGGTGACTGGTTTTGATATAATGGAGCTAAGTAATTGCCAATTTACTAAATGTAACATGTTAATTTTTTCAGTGTCTTCCATATAAAAGCTGTCATTAAACAACCCTCCAGAGCCCCATTAAAATCACTGAATGTAAGCAAATTCAATTAGTGCTCACGTTCCAGACAGAGTTTGCTATTCATATTAGGTCTGTAGATGTGGTAATAGAAGCATTAAGGAGTGCCCAAAAGCAATTTGGAGAACAAATGACAGGGAATGGGGCAACTAAGAATGGGGAGGAAAAAATGTGATTGTTATGAAAGAAAAACCATCAAAACATAGTTATGAGCGACATTATATAAGACAGGCCCTCACCGGGCAATAAACCACTCTCAGATCCTTAAGTAGCTAAATAATCACCATCTTGGCTATAAATCATCACCAGACTAAACATCAGTCAGTAAAAGCTTCCTTGTTCCTAGGGTCAATGAATTTAGTACCTTTGATTGCAACTGATTACCTTTATTTCTTTTTTTTGTTTTTTTTTTTTGTGGTATGCGGGCCTTCCTCTGCTGTGGCCTCTCCCGTTGCGGAGCACAGGCTCCGGACGCGCAGGCCCAGCGGCCATGGCTCACGGGCCCAGCCGCTCCGCGGCACGTGGGATCCTCCCGGACCGGGGCACAAACCCGGTTCCCCTGCATCGGCAGGCGGACGCGCAACCACTGCGCCACCAGGGAAACCCCTACCTTTATTTTTAAGAAAAAACAAAAACAAAACAAAGTAGACCAGGTTCTGCAAAAGATGTTAGCCAAAGTGGCAGGGGTTACATCTGAGGAGATCACTGTGCATCGATTCTTTCCAGTAACTAGGTAAGAATTACACTGCATGCTAGAGAATACCAGTCACCTTGATAAACCTAAAGAGAAACCAGAACAAAACTCTGTTCTCCTTCCTCTAAGAAAATCTCAAATATATAGAAGCAGTCTAAGGCAGCTTTTAGTTCATTACCACTCTCTCACTCAACGAAACCTCTAAACATAAACATAGCAACTGACAATAATAAATTCAGGTAGTAAAGCATGGAAAGCTAAAGAGTAGCTGCCTCCTCTACAGCCCCGCCCCCAAAGAGGGCTTTCCTCTTCCTTCCCTAGGCAAGTGACTTTGCAGATAGATCACTGTCTTGGAGATACTTTTATGCCCTACACAGGGGGTGATTTCCACTTCTCTGTGTGACTCAACATGTCCTGACTAAATATGCCAGACAGACTTCAAGGTGACCCCATGATCCTGCCTCCTGGTTTTCGTGCCCTCTCCGTTTGAGTGTGGGCAGGACCTGTGACCTGCTTCTCACCAACAGACTATGGCAAAGGTGATGTGATGTCACTCCTGAAATTATGTCAAATTCCATCTTGCTAACAGACTTGCTGCTTTCTCTCTCTCTCTCTAGCTGGTTTTGAAGATGCGAACTACCATGCTGTGAGAAATCCCATATAAATAGTGTGGCAGAGAACTGTAAGGGCTCCAGGAGCTGTGGTCATCTCAGCAACAGCCAGCAACGTGGTGGAGCTCTCAGTCTTCCAATCGCAAGAAGTGAAATTTGTCAGTTTCCTGAGTGAGCTTGGAAAATGATCCATTGCCCTGGCCAACACTCTGATTGTATTATTCCTGAGGACCCAGCTAGGTCTTGCCTAGACACCCAACCCACAGAAACTGTGAGATGATAAATGTGTGCTGTTTTAAGCCACTAAATCTGTGGTAGTTTGTTACACAGCAATAGAAAATTAATACACTAACCAGACCTAAAATAAGAGGACTTCAGTTGGTAGAGATGCCAAACCAGGATATTAGACCAGTTCTGCACCAGATTTCACCAGCAATACATTGCTCTGTACCCCATGTTTTCTCTTCCTCAAAATCTTACTGACTCAGTTTGGTGGGTTAATCTGATCTCTGCACATTCTGTAATTTACTCTTGTAGCTGTTTCTTCCTTCTCAGAGACACTGACACTCTTTCCAGCTAATGGGTAAGCATTTCATGCAATGAAACAAAGGTTATTAAAGTGTGTCCAAATGGCCTGACAGAATTTATGCACCACCAAAGTCAACCAATTTATTCCTCATTCAGACACTTCATTTTCATTGTCCCTACATCCATTAATATAGCATCCTTCACTGATGTTTCACTTGCTCTAAGCTGTCTCAACCTCTTATAAGATTTTATGATGAGAGAATTCTGAAAGTAACAAAGGTGACTTCTTATAAATTTTTTGCTATCTTTTTCACGCTGGATAGATAGGTGGATGGATGGATGGATGATAGACAGACAGATAGAACTATTAACAATAACTTCATTACAAGTGTAGTGAAATGACACACTGTTGCCATTTATACTATATGCCCCTCTTATTCAAAGTGCCTTTATAAGTGATAAATGAGGCTGAATTTTAGGCTCAAAAAAAGACTGGAGGTAGAGATAGAAAAATATATGGATATCTTATCTCTAACTCTGCAAGTAAAATAGCATATGTGTGAATTTTAAGTTAGAAGGACAAATGCAGAGCCAAGGACAGGGGTGGAGGAGATGGAGATAATAATCTGTGGAAAGTAAAATTTTGATAACCTATATATTTTTGAATCTATACAATGTCTTAATATGAGAAAAGAAGACTAAAGTAACATTCACAACAAATCAATACATCTGCTTAATTGATCTATCTATCTATCACTGAAATTTACTTTCCTCATAAGCAAAGAGTTAGGGCAGTTAATTCTGTTAACATAACTCTATCACCAAGGCTCACCCAAGAGCTGACAAAAGTGGAGAAATCCAGGGGCTTCGCAATAAAGCAGCAATGTTCCAAAAAATATCAGCTCAAGTTCATCAATACCTACATGTTCCAGAGTAACTGGGAGGGGAAACTTTAGCTAACAAAATAGACAGTAGGAAAACACCGTAAAAGATCAGATTACAGTGTCTTAAATAATAGAGACCAAAGTTAGATCCCTTCTGCAAGCTGAATTTCTACAGAAATGCTCTAACAGTGAGAAACAGTGGCAGCTCAGGAATTTCCTTACAGTAGGGACTTAGGGGGAACTATCTAGTGGGGAGAGAGTGAGGTTAAGAGCCTTATCTTAAATCGTGTTTGGGTAGACTTTACGTAAGACTTAAGACGTATCAATTATCCATTATAAAGAATGGGATGTGAGGAGGAAGTTGGTAGCTAAAGCTACCTCGTGGCCTTACCATTATGAGGAAAAAAATAACTCACTTCTGAAGCCCAGGTTTTAGGTGTTTAATAGAATGAGAGAAACCAATGAGTAAGTAGCCTTACTTCTTCTAGGTGGTGCTAATAATCCCCAACACGGATGTATTGCTTTACATAACCTCAGTTCCCTCAGCGTCCCTACGGACAGAGCCATGCCTTGATAACGTGGTCCTCACCAAGCTTGGCATCTGCACTTTGAGGTCACCCCAAGCTTGAGTGTATGAATGAACTAGTCTTTCCAATTTTCTAATTTGTCATATGAGTTTATTATAACCTAACTTGTCCTCAAAGCCATTAAGTCATTCTTCTCCAATTCCTTCATCAAACAGAAACTGACCAAAAAAGGGGAAACCTCTCTTAGACCTTTCCTAAATATTCTAATTTCCTAAAATTTGCATAGAAATACAAAGTATTAAATAATGCTCAACTGTCATAAAATATGCTTATAAAAGAGTAAAAATAAATTATTAAAATAAAAAATAAATATCTCTAAATGTACTTTACTAATTTTCAATTTACCCCCCTCAAAAGATTTATCATTTAGCAATAAAAATTTTAAGTTTGTTTTTTAGAGGCCCATACAACCAAGTTCTAAAAATAGTCATAATAACCACCACAATGATGATAAAAACTCAGGCTCAGCCTCAGATAAATCAAGTGATGGGCTAGTCAGATGTTGTGGACAAAACCTCTCCTGAAGGTAATACAGTAATTTCTCAGGCTAATAAGTCAAAGAAATCAAATGCGGGATAAAAGAAAAAAAACACTAATGGAATTTAGAAATGCTTTTTTGTTTGCTGGAATGGCAGCCCTGCTTCTGGGGAGAGTGTGAGCTTAGGAAGCAGGAGGATTACAGTTCAAGTTGTGCCTCTAGCACTTATAAACCACGTGTCTGGGCCAGTCACTTCCTCCTCTTCCTCCTCCTCCTCCTCCTCCTCCTCTACAAAATGTAGACAATACCCAACTGTTTTTCTTTGGATTAGCAATAGATCATGTTTTAAAATAGATCATCTTTTTAAATGACAAACCCTGTGCTGCATTACATACCAGGCACTGTTCTAAACACAGCTAGTCCTTCTAACAGTCTCATGATGTAAACAGTATTATTATTCCCATTTTGCGAATGAGGAAACTGAGACCCAGTGACTTTCACTTGCCGAGATTTAAGCCCAGGCAGGCTAGAGTCAGAGCTTGCACTCTTAACCTTACCACACTAGGCTGCTTCTCAAAGCATCAATAATAAAACCAAATAGCTGGCTTTTATTGAACACTTTCTTTGTGTCAGGTACTATGTTAAACATCTCACTTTCATTGTCTCATTTCATTTTTAAAACAACGTCATGAAGTAGCTTCTGCCAGAATCTCCACGAGGCTGTATCCTATTCCTCCTTGTGTAGTCCTGGCACAAAACGGCCCCTCAATAAACGGCACTTCTTAGCATTACTCTCCCTACTTGTGTTTATCTGTCTTCAAGCGTGAAGCAAAGGAATGATCCTGAACAAACCAAGTGATATCAGAAATAAACTTACTTTATAGAATAATGTTTTCTCAATGTGTCGGAACACACGCAGACGAGGCCAGCCTCTCTCCAGCTTCCCTCTGTGGCAGTCATCTCAGGAACTAGGCAGACTCTCTCCTTGCTACTGCCATCAAATCAGGAGAGCTGTTTGGTCAGGGCTGGTTTCTGCTGCTGTTTGGAAAATGAAATCGCTCTGCTTCTGTTCAATATATTGAACTCTCTAACCGTGGCATCAATACCTCACACACTTTCCCATCTTCATCTTTTGTGTTAAAAAATTAGGGAGGGATTGAGAGAAACTGCTGTGGTAGTGGCAAATGATGGATAAAATGAAAAATTCCCTGCTTGCTTGCTTCACCGAGAAAATTCTATTTTTAACGTTTAGCCTCATGCTACTGCTACCACTGTAGAGCTACAAATATATTTGCAAGGGCGGATCTCAGGAATGCAGTTTCTTGTTCTACACCTGAAACAAGCTGAAAGGGTTGGGGGCGGGGGTGCCTGGTCTGGGTGATAACACAGCAGTGAATGCAGAAGGTGCCCTCTGGGCACTGATCCAGCTTCCTGTGCAGCTGGCCCCCATCTGGTGCTGGGGAGAGACAGCCTAACCCCTCCTGATGCAAAGGGGACTAGACACATCGCCAGATGAGCAATGTTCAAACCTGCAGGCTAACAGAAGGAAGTGCATTCAGGAGACATTGTTTTGAGAATGATTCCATGTGTTCTCCTTACTTGTTGCAAGTAATAAATACTTCCTTCTCCCCCAACACACACCCACAAAAAGAAGTGCATTCAAATGTAAGACAGACTTTTGACCTAAGAATGAATCCTATACAATGTTTAACTGTATATCATCATTTATGTGTGGAATCTAGAAAACAAAACTAATGCATTTAACAAAACAGAAGCAGATTCACGGATATAGAGAACAAATTAGTAGTTACCAGTAGGGAGAGGGAAGCACGGAGGGGTAAAATAGGGGTAAGGGATTAGAAGATACAAACTAACTGTGTAAAATAAATAAGCTACAAAAATATATTGTACAGCACAGGGAAAATAGCCAATATTTTATAACAACTTTAAATGAAGTATAATCTATAAAAATTTGAACCACTCTGTTGTACACCTGAAACTAATCATGTAATATTGCCAGTCAACTATACCTCAATTAAAAAAATTTAACAGCAAAAGTGCAAAATGAGCTGAAGCTGATTTTAGAATGAGTTCATACATTTAAGTACAAATGCCAATGAAGGAAACCAGACTGAGATTAATGTGGAGAGCTGGCTCACCTTAGTTGCCTCCCTCTACTGGAAAAAAAAATAAAAGAAAAAAGTAATTTTCAAATACAAAGAACATAAGAATCACCGAGACAGTTTTCAAACGCAAATATCTAAGCCCCAGCCCTGATGATTCTGATTTCATCAGCTTGGCAACCTCCTCCCAGGTAACTCTTTTTTTTTTTTTTTCCAGCTTTATTGAGACATATTTGACATATAACATTGTATAAGTTTAAGTTATACAATGTGATGATTTGATATACATATATATTGCAAACTGATAACCACAGTAAGGTCAATTAACAAATTCATTACCTCACAGTTACCATTTGTGTGTGTTGAGAATGTTTAAGATTTCTTAGCAACTTTCAAGTGTACAGTAGGTACTGTTAACTTACAGCCATCATGCTGTACCTTACATCCCCAGGACTTATTCGTCTATAACTGGAAGTTTGCACCGTTCTGATGAAGTTCATTTGAGGACCGGTGCTGAGAGGCGCTATTTAGTGCCTCGAGCACTGATGGTAAAAACCTGTGTGTTGTGAGTCAGCGGACTTGGCTGAGGAGGAAGCTTGAATCACATACTTCCCTGGGCCTTTGTGCCTGGGATTTATCCAGAAAGCTAGAGGGAAGCCCACCGAAGCCCACTCTGGGAACTCAACTGTCATTCTGCTTTCTGACCTTCCCCCTCAACTGTTGTCGATTTTAATATGTCATCTAGCATCACCTGCGCCCAGAAAATGAGGACACAGACTCAGAGGGGGACTGTAGAATTTTCTTAAGTTTACATAAAAGTGATATAACAGCAGCTCTATTTAAGGTCACTCTGTGCCTGTCTTCCCTCTACCCCTACGTCCCCATTGTTTGGCCCAAAATAATAAATAACAGCTAACACTGAACCCCTCCCATGTGCTCTGTGCTGACTATATTGTATAGATTATTATATTTAAATCCTAGTAAATGTTAATGAAAAATGGAAGTCTATAAGTTATTGGAAAAGATTTGAAATTTTTTTAATTAAGGATTTTAACATGGCAAAAGAAAAAAATTTAAATAAAAAGAGGTGTGCTTATTCTGGCCAAGTGCTGCTGGAATAAGATCAGGAGAAATCTCCTTTAGGTAGCCTTTAGCCTTACTCTGGTTTAATGACATAGCATATTGCATAGCCATCAAGCGACAGTAGAGCCTACAGGCATGTAGCCTCTGTCCCTGCCTCTACTCTTCCCATCTAGGTGACTTCCCCAAAATCAATGAGGAAGGGAGGAAGAAAAGAAGAATTCCAATCAAGTGTTAAGGCTTGGAGGCAGGTGACCAGAGAAAGAGTCAAAGGCTGAATCAAAGACACTTGGAATAGAATATTACTCAACCATAAAAAAAGAATGAAATAATGCCATTTGCAACAACATGAATGGACCTAGAGATTGTCACACTAAGTGAAGTCAGACAGAGACAAACAAATATCATATTATTTGACTTATATGTGGATCTTAAAAAAATGATACAAATGAACTTATTTACAAAACAGAAATAGACTCACAGACAGAAAACAAATTTATGGTTACCAAAGGGGAAACAGTGGGGGGGGGTATAAATTAGGAGTTTGGGATTAACAGATACACACTACTATATATAAAATAGATAAACAACAAGGACCTACTGTATAGGACAAGATACATATTCAATATCTTGTAATAACCTATAATGGAAAAAAATCTGAAAAAGAATATATTTTATATATATATATTTATATAAACTGAATCTCTTTGCTGTGCACCTGAAACTAACACAACATTGTAAATCAACTATACTTCAATTTTTTAAAAAAAGAAAAAGATACTCAGAAGTGAAATTTAGGAAATTTCCACATTAGCCCTGCATGGTATTTTATAAAATATATAAATTGCATATAATGATAACTAATGTATTATTGTTTAAATGGTTACCTTTTTATCTTTTAAAATGTATGAGAAAATTAAACTGACCTCTCTCAGGTTTTCTCACAGAATTAGAAGAAAAATATATTAAAGCACATAAAACAGTCCTCAGCACAGGTTAGCTGTACTAATTTTCCATGACACAAGTAATTCTAACAGCTGTGCCTAGGCTATTTTAATAAAACTTTACTAATCGCCCAATGGCACTGCCACAAAGGACGATGTTGGGGAAACAGAATTAAAAACAAAATCTCCTGCCAACCTAGAAAAGCTCTCAGCAAGGTAAATGAAAAAGAAAACAGTTTTATTACCGAATAAACATTAAACCAGAATGTGAAACACACTAATCCACTAAGAGATTGCAAAGACAGAAAGAAATCTCACCCTTTTTATGTAGCCAAGCAGCCACAACCCATTACATGTATGTTCTCAAAAGAAATAACTAGTCCTCAGGTAAGAGGACTTGACAGCACCATTTGTCACACACAGTTCGTCTAAGATTCACCCGGTAATGGAGGTGACCCCCTGTGTTAGCTAGACGGTTTTATCCAAAGGAAAAGTAATTTGCTCATATCTTTACGCTGTGAGGTGGGTTTGGAGGCAGGTACCCTCTGAAGTGAGCCTCTAGCCTCCCACAGAAACTGAGAAATTCGGGGCACCAACTTCCTTGATGATATTTCCAAGAATTGTTTCCCAGGCCCTTGAGAAAGACATTCGTGGGTTAAAAAAGAAACTGAGGGCTTCCCTGGTGGCGCAGTAGTTGAGAGTCCGCCTGCCGATGCAGGGGACGCGGGTTTGTGCAGCTGTGCCTAGGCTATTTTAATAAAACTTTACTAATCGCCCAATGGCACTGCCACAAAGGACGATGTTGGGGAAACAGAATTAAAAACAAAATCTCCTGCCAACCTAGAAAAGCTCTCAGCAAGGTAAATGAAAAAGAAAACAGTTTTATTACCGAATAAACATTAAACCAGAATGTGAAACACACTAATCCACTAAGAGATTGCAAAGACAGAAAGAAATCTCACCCTTTTTATGTAGCCAAGCAGCCACAACCCATTACATGTATGTTCTCAAAAGAAATAACTAGTCCTCAGGTAAGAGGACTTGACAGCACCATTTGTCACACACAGTTCGTCTAAGATTCACCCGGTAATGGAGGTGACCCCCTGTGTTAGCTAGACGGTTTTATCCAAAGGAAAAGTAATTTGCTCATATCTTTACGCTGTGAGGTGGGTTTGGAGGCAGGTACCCTCTGAAGTGAGCCTCTAGCCTCCCACAGAAACTGAGAAATTCGGGGCACCAACTTCCTTGATGATATTTCCAAGAATTGTTTCCCAGGCCCTTGAGAAAGACATTCGTGGGTTAAAAAAGAAACTGAGGGCTTCCCTGGTGGCGCAGTAGTTGAGAGTCCGCCTGCCGATGCAGGGGACGCGGGTTTGTGCCCCGGTCCGGGAGGATCCCACATGCCGCGGAGCAGCTGGGCCCGTGAGTCAATGGCCGCTGAGCCTGCGCGTCCGAAGCCTGTGCTCTGCAACGGAAGAGGCCACGGCAGTGAGAGGCCCGCGTACGCAAAAAAAAAAAAAAAAAAAACTGATAGGAGATGCATTTAGCTTTAAAAAGGGTTTACATGCATTTCAAAGGGACAGAGAAGGAACTGGAAATTACACATTTTCTAAAATAAATCCTTTAAGAAAAGGGAGAAGACGAGTCTCTTTATTTTCAACAGGTAGAATTAAGCCTCTTATTTTTCATTTGCATTTGCCTTTACAAAGGCAGATATCTGGGAAGAGTTTTTAAATCTCTCTGGTATCCTTCCAGGACATGACAATTATTTCCTAATGAGGAAACCCACTCAAACACAAAGGCAAAACAGAAATTAGACATTTCCAAAGAACACATGGGTAGTAGAGGGGACATACGATATCTACTTTTTTTATTAAGTCAGAAGAGAGAAATATTGCCTCTGAAAATAAAAATACTAAGTTGGCAAGATGTTAAGAGACAGTGTTCTATCAAGAGCCATATAAAAGTCAAAGACGATTTCATAATCATCACAGCCTCTCTCAAAACCTTTTGAAGGCTATTAGTATTGGTATATCAGTCAAATTGGGTGAGTAGATTATGTTGCTTTAAAATTAAGGCCTGAGTGACTGTTATCATCACCCTTGTCTTGGTGGGTACCACACAGCTGTGACCTTATGGGTGTTGTTGCTCTCTGAAGAAATGGCTGCATCACAGAGAATAGTCATTCCTGTAAACATATGCTCAAAAGGCACTCTGGGACCCTTCATGAGGAAAGTGCCTTGTAAACATGAGATATTGCTGCCATTATAGGCGTAAGTTCTAACCCTGGACAACATCATAAACTTAATAGTGGGAATTAAACCACCACCATTTCCAAGTATTCCAGACAATGTATATTCTCATCATGGCTCAGAAATCATGAGCTGTCATCATCAGGATACCTGCCCACAGATCCCAAACCGTGTGTTTCAGACCATAAAAGCACAGGACACTTCAAGCCTAGCTTAACCCCATCAAGTAGTAGATCTAAAATATTACCCTTTAGAAAAAAAAAACATACATATATATATATATATATATATATATATATATCAAGATGATCTTACAATTCCACTTAAAATAGGTAAATAAAGAGTCCTGACATAGTAACTTTTCTAACACGGTACTTGGTTTTTATTAATGTCAGGTATAATAAAGTGACATTCACTTTCCCTTAATAAATAACTAAACTTCATTTTGTTTCTTATTATTTTTATTTCAAAAGACAAACATTTGAAAGTTAGCTAAACACACTGCCCAAAACAATATTGTGCCTAAAATAAGGAGGTGATATTGGATTGGCAAAAAAGTTCGTTCGGGTTTTTCGTAACATCTGATGGAAAAACCCGAATGAACCTTTGGGCCAACCCAATATGTTATAAAATAGTCTTTCTACATTTTTAGGGCTCATCCTCATAAAGAGATCAGCAGGCTTCCAGTTAAGAAAAGGCAAAAACTACAACAAACAGGTAACCAAATAAAAGTATGCACTGGGCAGAATTGCCAAGCTGCCCAGCAATCTACAAAGTCACAGTTCCGTACCAAGTACATGACTCTCCTACCTCCCCCACCATCCAAGTTCAACTCCCGCACAAGGTTATTGTGTTTAGCACTTTGTCCATAGGTTCTTGGCACTTCAGGTACCACTGAGGTTTTATTGAACAAGTGCATTCTTTAGTCCCTTCTGCCTAATCAGCAGGGCTAGATGGACATGGATTTCATAGGGAGAATGCCTGCTCATAAGAACACACGTTCATCCTTCTGGGGCAAGCTGTGAGCTCTTCCGTGAGCTCTTCTTTCTGACCCTTATCAGCCACACCTAGTCTACATCTCAGATCCTGCTCTGCACATCTGTATTCATTGTTCATCTATATCTGTACCTCCCACTCTGCATTTCCATTCCAGACCAGTTGACAAAACCTATTTAGAAAGAAGACAAATATATCCAAAACGATCACCAGCGCCATCTTATCCCAAGGACTCCATGTGCATGTTTTTTATTAAAAAGTGGACAAAAGCAAGATTTCTTGGGTGGAGAAAAACTTCCTAGTCAACAAAGTCACATTCAACTTGCGTACTGATGTCTATCTATAGAATAAAAAATGACAGCCTGACCAACCACTCCATATCAAAATTCCACTTCTCAAAAGCCCAAACACACCTGAGGCAGTGTAGCATTCTGATTAAGAGGATGCATTTGGGAATCTGACAGGTGTGGATGTGAAAGCCACTCCCACAAAGCATTACCTATATGACCATGAGCAAGATACCATCTCCCCTGCCTCGATCCACTCATTTGGCAGAATGGGAATAATGATTCATATCTACCTCATAGGGGCGTGAAGATTCAAAGAAAGCATTTAGCATGGAGCCTTGAAAAATATTAAGTGCTCTATAAAGTTTAACCACTATTATTAATATTACCATTAGGTGGCTCAGTCAATGCCAAGTAAGATGGATGATCTCTCTTGTGAAATTTAACTTATAAATCTTAAAAGCCAGAAGGCCAATGACATGTCTGACCGCCATAGAACCATGCACATAAACTCATGGTCTTCTCACCCAGCTAGAATTTCATTACCTTCAACTGGCAGAAGCAATGAACCACCCTAGTTTCTCAACAGAAACTCGCTATTCTTTGTGAAAACCCAGTGTCAGACCTGAATAGCCCTTCCCTAAGCAAAAGACTTTTCATACATGCATTTCTCCTGAGTGTAGCTATCAGGCAAGCCCAGAAATTTACAGTCCCATTATGCCATGGTCTGCTAGACCCAGTGGGATCACACGGTCTGTATAAAGTCCTCTTCTAGGTTTTTTTGTGGACCTCAGGTGACCTCAGAGGCACCACAGTGGGTTACCTCCTTGACTATAAAGACATCTGAAAACCTTTCTTCAGGGTCCAAGGCTCACTGTTAGGTTCTTATCAATAGACACCCAATCCCTGGGAAGGAACTTGGTGCAGTAGAAACACCCTGCTCAGCACACTAGTCAATCAGAAGGTAATTCAGGTACATTACCCTGGTTATATAGGCAGAGTCTAGGAGCAAGGAAAACTCTACAACCCGCCTCACACCAAATATCTTCAGAACAGAATGACAAAAACTGAACAAATATCATCCAAGTGACTGCCACCCTCAAGATGCCTACAGAAGGGGAGAGAGTCACAGGTGAGATTTCCCTATAGTCTTCAACACACCTCACAGAGCCTTTAGTGAACTGACCACACATTTTCTCACCAGCTTCATCACTCTTAGTCCCTCCCCTGCACCCGATGGTCCAGCCTTACCGAAGGGATGAGGTTCCCTCTCACACCCCGATACTATTGTCCATCATCGCTCCCTATACCTGAACAACATTTCCCTATTAAAATTCAACTTTTCCTTTAGAACTCAGCTGGAGCATCCTCATCCTGCATGTTATCTGTACCATAGCACTGAACATGTTGTACTGTGGTTGCAGGTTCGCACGTTAGTCTCACCCACCACAATTTAAGCCCTTGAGGGCAAAGACTTTATAGCTCAATGCAGGTACATAGAAGGCTCTCAAAAAGTTTTGTTGATAGAATGGATGTTGCTATTCTTAATGGAAACTTTACTGTACTTTTTATCAAGTGTCTTTTAATTAATTACTGCTGGTTTATAAGAAAACTATTAACATTATATTATTTCCCTAGCTTACTGAAATTACTTAAAAATCATACTAGTTTCAAATGGTTCTCTCAGGCTTTTTTAAACCAAAAATTCATATCATCTAGATAAGATGATATTTTAATCTATAATTTTCGAATACTGATATCTCCTACTTCTATTTCATAATTCATTGCAGGACTCAAGGCTTCCCCTCTTGTAAAGGCCTTGAAATGTACAACGTGATAAAAGCTTTTTGTGCTTGGTCCCTGGGTTGTAAGAGGTGAGGTTGATTACAGACTGAATTCTAGGCAGACAAGGAATTTCTGTCTTTCTTGAATATTATGATGTGTACAGTGTCTTGTAATGTTTTATTTTGTCCATAAATCTTAATCTTATCTTCACAATTAAATTATAAACTTCTTGGGACAGAGAGTACAAAAAAAAAAAGTATGTTCAAACAATAATAGTGATTTCACAGTCCCACTTTATATCTGATTTTAGAGCAGCCACTCATATTTTCCCATTAAACATGATGTTGGCTGTTAGTCTTAAAGAGTTAATTTAGTTAAAAGACGACAACCGTCAAAGTAAAAAGCCAAAACCAATCTCATTAGGACAAAATCACAAAACTAAAATAAACAGATAGTCAAGGTAAACCAACCAAAGGGGGAACAAAGAACGCAAAGGGATAATATTAATAATATCAGACAAAGTGGACAAAGAAGCAGTTCATTTGCATATCTTTCCTGAACATGGGATATAGAGTTCCAGTTTTTTAGCAGCAACTACTAGAGAAAGGATTTGGGGATTTGGGGTTAATTGTTTCTAAGAAAAATTCCACAGAGGACTGCCTAGAAAGAAAAGGGAAAGATTCAGTTTGGGATTATGAAACAGACCACAAATTTAAATTTTTGTTTACACTGTCCAGGATCTGATTTTAAAATCTCAGCACTTAAGCTGAGACTTGAAAACTGAAGAGGAGTTAAGAGTTAGGGAGTCAGCCTGGGACACGGGACAGAAGGTGGTGGGGAGGGAGGGAGGAAACGTGATCTGAGTAAAGAAACTCATGTACAGAAGTGGGTTGTGAGAGGATAGAGCATAATATCCTCAAGGCACTGCCTCAGATGGCTGGAGCTTGAAGTGTGAAGGGTCAAGCAGAACAAATTGTATCTGAAGTATAAGCTGTGCCTCCAAGAGGGCGGTGATGTGAGAATGAACTAATGGCTCTTGAGCCCTCCAACCCTGAAATTTTATAACATGATCTTATCTTAGTTAAGTCATCCAGTACCACCTGAGGAAGGCTGAGGTATGACCCCAAATTTGCCACAGGTGTTGTCAATATCTCTCCTGAGAGAAAGATGTCACAACAGTTACCTAGCAAAGTCTGTGGTCAACAACCATTCAACACAAATTTTAACCTGTAGCTGCTCAGTAAACATTATTTGGTTAACTGTCTCCAAATATATAGAAATGAAAAGACTAGCAATTAAATATACCTATGGGTTAAATTTTAATTTAATTTCCAAACTTGTCTAAGATCTTTAACATTAACGTGAAAGTGAAAGTTGGTTATAACCATAATATATGCATATCTTACAAAAGATTAAAAGACGCTATAGTCTTTCAAAAACCGCAACTGTTTATCTTCAATGGCTCATAAAGGTCACTGAGGGGAAAAAAGAAAGATGGTCAAATGTCAGTGCTTCCTTTCCAAATAGGAACAGGGTGCAACAGTGTGATTCATTACCAGTAAAATCAAAGACATTGTGAACTAAACACAACACATGACTATCGGACCAATCCTCCCTGTGTTAGTGACCTACTGTGGCAGCTTGTGGTCCCACTTACCAAGAGTGTGTCTCCATTCCCTAATCTGTAAAACAGGGTTAATAATTTTAACCTACTTCTCAGAGATAGTAGGCAGATTACCTATAACCATAAACTGATTAAAAACACAAATCATGAGAATGTTTTAGCGTGAGCTATAATTTCGCATAGCAAGAAATGTGAATTTCTTCTTCTCTAGAATTGTTCCAAATGCTTCAGCTAATAATTTATAAGAATGACAAATACCTAGTGACCTTCCCTTTCAATGACTGAAGATACTCTCTGGACTGAGTCTTTCTTTTCAAAAAAAAATTTTTAGGTATAAAAAATGACTTTGATCCTATCTCAGCCCAGTAATTCAATGAATGGCAACTCAGCCAAGAAGATTTAAGAGCACTGTCCCCAACTTATAAGACCCCACTGAAAAATACTCATTTAGCAGTTTGAGAGTTACCTTGACCTAGAATTTATGCCAGAAACAACAAGGGCATAAAGATAAAATAGCTTTAGCCCACTAATCAAAATACGATTATCCTAGACAAATTTAATGAATAAATGCAGGGCTAGCCAATTCAATTGTCTACCTAAATTTCACAGTTTCTAGAGTATAATTACCAAGCCCCTAGATAGTTTTCCTAAAACAATTAAGCGTATTGTTTCTCCAGAAATCAGAATTACAGGAAAACACTGAAGTTCATTGCCAAGCACTCATCATAACAGTTACTAAAGAGTCACCTGCATTTGTACTTTATGGAAATATTCACATTCTTATCACATCTGGAAAGCTGCAATTCTGGTGCAGAGAGCAAGTTAAGCAAACATTAAGGGAATCTAAATCTGCACAATACACATCAGTGTTAAACCCTGGCTGGCTACAATTTATTAGCACCCACAGACATATTACTTCTGTTGAAGTCAAACAGCCTGAAAAAGAAAAATGGATTTTCTATAATCTGGCTACCCAGTTTCCCTTCAATTTTCAAAAGATTACAACTTCCATTTCATGACACGACCACATTTTTTCCACCAGAGGGCTAAAGATAAATCACACTGTGTATACTGAGGGTGGGATCCCAGGACAGGAGAATCACAAATCCCACCTCCAGAAGGGCTGTGAGGGCTTCCCTGGTGGCGCAGTGGTTGGGAGTCCGCCTGCCAATGCAGGGGACATGGGGTCGTGCCCCGGTCTGGGAGGATCCCACATGCCGCGGAGAGGCTGGGCCCGTGAGCCATGGCCGCTGAGCCTGCGCGTCCAGAGCCTGTGCTCCGCAAAATAGCAGCTTCTTGAACAGTGTTTCCAAGGACACAAAATAATGCTACTTTCTACTTCCCTTCCTCCCAATTCACAAAGAGAGAGAACTATCCAATTATACTAATGTAGTGCTTCCTTCTGGAGTTACTCCAACCTATTTTGGTGAATGTTATCCAGAAAGAACTTGAAATCTGAAGAAGGAAACAGAAAACAAAAAGTTCAAAGAGTAAAAGATACTTGATAATTTTCACGTTGTTAACAAAGGTGTAACATTCATCATTTTTAAAGTTTTCATTCTTAAAAATATATTAAAATAGAGTTTTTAAATTATAAAGTGGTAGGCTATGTTACCATAAAATGCTGGATTACTCTAACTACCTAAGGATGATCATTGTTTCTATAATAACTAGCGTTAAATTGAGGGAAAATTTAAAATGTGAGGGCTTCCCTGGTGGCGCAGTGGTTGGGAGAACGCCAGACAATGCAGGGGACATGGGGTCGTGCCCCGGTCTGGGAGGATCCCACATGCCGCGGAGAGGCTGGGCCCGTGAGCCATGGCCGCTGAGCCTGCGCGTCCAGAGCCTGTGCTCCGCAAAATAGCAGCTTCTTGAACAGTGTTTCCAAGGACACAAAATAATGCTACTTTCTACTTCCCTTCCTCCCAATTCACAAAGAGAGAGAACTATCCAATTATACTAATGTAGTGCTTCCTTCTGGAGTTACTCCAACCTATTTTGGTGAATGTTATCCAGAAAGAACTTGAAATCTGAAGAAGGAAACAGAAAACAAAAAGTTCAAAGAGTAAAAGATACTTGATAATTTTCACGTTGTTAACAAAGGTGTAACATTCATCATTTTTAAAGTTTTCATTCTTAAAAATATATTAAAATAGAGTTTTTAAATTATAAAGTGGTAGGCTATGTTACCATAAAATGCTGGATTACTCTAACTACCTAAGGATGATCATTGTTTCTATAATAACTAGCGTTAAATTGAGGGAAAATTTAAAATAGAGTAGCAGTAATCATGAAATAAAATGATATTCTTGTTATCCAGGCTAGATATCCAAGAATAATGAAAATTCGAAGAGAAAAGGAAAGGTTTATATTGGTTTGAACAGCTCATCAAATTTAAGGAAGTAAAGAATAAGTCTTTTCAATAAAGACAGAGCAACTTTTCCACTGGTACTCAAACGATACCAGATGGTCATTGGTACAATCCTATTTTCTACATACATTTCAGAGAGGAATTTTTACACTTACTGGGACAATTTAAATAACATAAATGGGTATAGGCAGTCAAAGCAGAAAGTAGATCAGAAAAATTTCCAAGTCCAATATTTAAAAATGAAATTAACATAATATTAGACTGTCTCCATGCTTCAGACTTTCTGTTCTGTCCTCAGAATACCTAACCAGTGTTCCTTCTGAGGTCTCTGCTGTAATATTCATCAGAAAAATGTATCCAGATGAAGAACCTTTTAATTTTCTGAGGGGAATGTTTAACTGTAGTTTTCCACTGCATAACTGTGAAAGTGTGTTAGCAAATATGATGGAAATGCTAATTAGAACATTAAGGCAATGTTTTCAATGCAAAATGAATATAAAAATAAGCAATACAGGTGGTGGAACACTCAAAGTTCTTAAATCAGACTTTGCACATTTGCAGAGAAATGTGAAATATGTGTTATTTCTTTTATTTCTAACTATACTAAATGCATGATTAATTGGTTAGAAATCTAAATCCATTGATGGCCAACGAATATTCTGTATTTTAGTAGAAATACTAAACAAGAAGTCCCACAGTAAAGTTGTTTCTATTTTCAATTTCTAATATGTAATAGAGAGAGATGCTACATGAAAATCAGAATCTGAATCTCCCTCTGACCTGTCCAATGTAAATGATTAAATTTCCAGATTCAACTGTTAACTGTGGTGGAAACTGACAAGCCATGCCCCTCTTGCTCTCTCCCTACAGAGAGACTCAGTGGAGTTTAAAAATTAGACTTTCAAAAGAAAACAGAAATGCTTTGTGTTTTACACATTAAGGTGAAAAATAAATTCTGCCAGAGGAAGGATTACTATAAATTTTATAATCCTGGTACCGAAAACTTTATTATAGGTGCTTCTTCTTTCACTATGGCAATGGAAGAAATTCATAAATGAGACTTTTATCTTAACTTTGAGTGTTCTCATTGGATAGCTGTGGGTTCAATGTGATTGCTGTAGGAGTTATAATTTTGATTCCAAAATTTACTCAAAAGTTTCAATAAGCCATTGATTATGGATATAGTAAATATAATTATATATTTCAGTCAGTGGAATTCAAAAATTTTTTTTTTTTTTTTTTTTTTTTTGCGGTACGCGGGCCTCTCACTGCTGTGGCCTCTCCCGTTGCGGAGCACAGGCTCCGGACACACAGGCTCAGTGGCCATGGCTCACGGGCCCAGCCGCTCCGCGGCATGTGGGATCTTCCCGGACCGGGGCACGAACCCATGTCCCCTGCATTGGCAGGCAGACTCTCAACCACTGCGCCACCAGGGAAGCCCAAATTCAAAAATTAAACACTCTCGCCTCCTGCCTCTGAACAAGTTCATACCGTACAAAATTTGTCAGTGGAACCCACTGAATTCTTTTTTTTTTTTTAATATCAATGTGCTTTTTTTTTAAGTAAAAAAAAAAAAGTTAATGTAAGTTAGCATTCTGTTCTTGTTGGCACATATTTATGAAATAAGTTTCTATTCATTAAGAACTTCTACAATTTCATCATTACATTGGCAGTTGCTACAAATATATGTCAAGGATCTCCTCCATGTAAGGGAATGTGCTAGAGGTATTTCATTATTACAGCTCTACTCACAACGAATTGGCCAGTTCCTTTCTCCCACATTTATGTCATCACTCACCTATCAGAACCAGTTAGAATGTTGACAGGGGAGGCCAGTCCCTCATACTTCTAGACTTATGAATACGTTCATAAACCAGAGATCCCTTAATAATAACAACTAACATTTCTTGAGCACAGTGATGGTCAATTCACTGACCTTCTCTGCCCTCTGGGCCCTGCAAGGCTGACCTCTGAGGACTGCTTGACCCAGGTTTGGAGCCCTCGGTTTCAAGTTCGATTTGGCCCCTGGGAGCCATCCACAGGAGATCAGAAGGCAAGAAAAGAGAGGGAGGGGATTTCTTCTCTGTTCCCTCCCCGCTTCAGTCCAAGACCCTGGCAGCAGCTGCCCTCTTCCAGGGCCATAGCTGTCCCCCACCGTTCACACTCTCACCAGGTTCTGATAATGATGTCCTGCTGTTGCTAATCTCTGGCTGCTTCTTCATTCCTCCTTTGCTCCCTTTACCCTGCTCACTCTGTACACGGTCTCTTTATTAACATCTATTCATTTGAACCATTTGTGGGAGACATAATTCTAAAATGGCTCCCAAGATTCTTGCCCCCTTCGTGTGCACTCCTTATGTAATCACCTCCTCTTGAGTGTGGGTAAGCCTGGCCTAATCAGATGAGCCCTTTCAAAAGAGGGTCTAGGGGTCAGAGATGAAGGAAGTCAGAGAGATTCAAAGCTACAGCAGATACTCTTCTGAAGGCCTTGGAGGAGAAAACTGCCATATTATGGAAAAGGCCACATGGCCAGGAATGGCAGGCAGCCTCGAGGAGATTCACCCCAGCAGACAACCAGCAACAAAACAGGACCTCAATCCTGCAACTAGAACCGGAAGAAGCTTGGAGGAAGATCCCAAGCTCCAGATAAGATCACAACCCTGGCCAATACCTTCATTTCAGCTTTGTGAGTCCCTGAGCAGTAAACGTAGCTAGCTCATACCCGACATCTCTCCCACAGACACTGTGAGATCACAAATGGTCGGTTACTACCATTACTACACAAATATGTCACACCAACTTATTAGATAGAAATGCTAATGCTTTGCTTTAACAGTTAGAGAGTAACTTCATGAACTTAAAGAAATATATCCTTTTTCTTTTTCATACCCTTTCTCATTTCAAAAAGAATTTAAAGTAACTAACCTAGATTTCCATATTATTCTATAGCTCAAACTTTTTAAAAGATATCTACTCAAAGTTTGTCTGCATTAGCAAGTTTGCATTGTCTTGAAAACTGATTTCTTAACTTTGTTTGAATGAATTATGTCTCTAAATATTAAAAAATCTTTATCTTCCTTAGGCATCTCAATAACTTGCAAGTTGTACAATTCTGGTTCAATATCCTTTTTCTTTCCTCCTATTCCTGTCACTGTTTCAAAATTAGGTGAATGGCTGGCTAACTCCTTTCATAAATCAAATAACATTCTTCCTGTGATTTCAATGGAGTAAGTCAAGCTTCAGAAACTAGCACAGATACTTACAGTCGCACTGTTCCGGGAACCCCAAGGAATGAAAGACTCTATGAAAAAGGTCTATATAAGTCACATTCCCACTCAGCATAATCACAAGCTCTGCTGTTGCAAAACAATGTTTGAATTCTAAATCAGTCCTTCAGTTATCAGAGCTGTCACTCTTCTCCTTGATGTTCTTTCTGCCCCCAGCAAAATCCCTACTCTTACTGCTATTGCTTCAAAGTTCTCAATTCCTACCCTCAGAATTTTTCCAGAGAACAGAAAGTTTTTGTGAAACAATGACTACTGGTAGACACTGAGATAAGGAGAGGCCTCCCTCTCCAGTATATTCAATTTCTTTCTCTCTCTTGGGTCTTGCTCCAAGAAAATTTAAACATCCTCAAGTCGCTCTGATATTTAAAAAAATCCTCCTTCACACCCATATAGACCTTTATATCATATTCACGTCTCAGCCAAATTTCTGGAGTTATCCATATTTACTTTATGCATTTCCTCTTGACCCATTAATTTTGGGTCCTGCCTCCCTTGCTTTACTGAAACAATACTTGCTAAGGTTACCAATGATCTCCACGTTGTTAAATCCAAAGGATATTTCTCACTCTTTGTTTTATTCACTATCTCAGAAACATTCTTCTTAAAAATCTATCTTCCTTTTACCTCTGGATCACAGTCCCTTGGTTTTCTTCCTCTCCCTCTAGTTCATATTTATTTGTTCGTCTTTATTTGTAGGCCTTCTAGTCTACCAGCCACTAAATGCTCACAAAGAGAAGTCCTAGGGCTGATCCTTGAGAATCATCTTTGGAATCTCCCTCTTCAAGTCTGATTAATTTTGCCTCTTAGAATGGACTTGAGGACATGGGGAGGGGGAAGGGTAAGCTGGGACAAAGTGAGAGAGTGGCATGGACATATATACACTACCAAACGTAAAATAGATCGCTAGTGGGAAGCAGCCGCATAGCACAGAGAGATCAGCTCAGTGCTTTGTGACCACCTAGAGGGGTGGGATAGGGAGGGTGGGAGGGAGATGCAAGGGGGGTGGATATGGGGGTATATGTATATGTATAGCTGATTCATCCTGTTATAAAGCAGAAACTAACACAGCTTTGTAAAGCAATTATACTCTAGTAAAGATGTTAAAAAAAAACAGAAAAAAAATTTTGCCTCTTAAATAGTTTTCAAATCCATATACTTCTCCGCATGTGCCGTATCATCACCTCTCACCCAAGCTATAATTATCATTTCTTTACTACTACAACAGCCTTCTAATTGGCCTCTTCATGTGCCCTGTCTCCCCTCTAAGGTGCTCTCCTCAGTGAGGCCAGAGAGAGATTTTAAATATGCAATCTGACCATGTCATCCTATCCCCTTTAAATAAGTCTTCCCACGATTGCTTTTAGGATAAAGACCTTTAAAGGACTTCCATATTCTTTAAATCATCTGCACATTCTGCTTGCTGTCCAAGTACTGTCACCCAGCACCATTCTCTCTCCTCCATTCTGCATTCCTGTGGTTCCTCGAATAGTCAGTATTCCTCTATGGTCTTAGCAACAGCTGTGTCCCCTGTAAAAAAAAGTTCTCACCTCTCAATTTATTCAATAATAATCACTCCTTCAGGGAAGCCTTCTCTGACCTCTCAGTGTGTGTTATATTCTTTAGCTGTGTCTCCTGTAAGTACATGTTTTGTCATTAATCACATTAATTACCATGATCTTTTGCTTGTTTACCTAAAGTCTGCCTCCCAACCAAACTGTAGGTTCCTTGAGGAAAGGAGCTGTGTACATTTTGTTTATAGTTGCAGGATTTACTCAGTACAGTGCCTGAAAGATTCTCTAAGAGAAAAGTGTTCAATAAATTCCTGAATAAGTGAAAGAATAATATTAAAGCCATGCATAGGAAATTGGCAGCGCTTGACCCTGTCTCTCTGCCCCTGGCCTCTTAAGGAAACCATAAGAAAGGATACAAGAAGTTCAGCAAAAATAAGGAGCTGTTTCCTCAGTCAGCCCTAAAAAGTTTCATTTTTCACAAGGATGTACCAAATGTTTTCTGAACGTTTATTAAAAGAACAAAATGGTGGGTCAAGATGTCTAGCCATAACTCATAATGCCTCCAGGTCTAAGTGCACTGACCAGAAAAATCGTGCCCAGAGCGAGGCAGCTGGGCCCCTGTCGTGTGGACCCTATTCTGGCCCTCCACCAGCCAAGCCTCTCCCCACAGAATGAGGAGGGCTTGGGGCCAAGGGGATGAGCCACCTGGAGCTGTGCTTCCCTTTCTAGATATCACTCCAGGTGCCCAAACATCCCTGAGCTGGAACCTACATACGCCTCTTCCTGGGTCCATTCTCCAGAGGGCAGATAGCACCATGGGTGACACATCCTCAGGTCCAACTCAGGGCCAAGGGGTGATTGTCTTAGGGCAGAGTGGAGGTGGCAGACAGAGCCTGGACTCGCACGCTGGGGTGTCCACAGCCTACATCAGAGGTCCCTCCAGGACAGCACTGAGCCAGGCTGGGAAGACAATGGGGCCAGAGAGCTGGCCAGGGGGCTTGATTTGCACTAAATAAGTGAAAAAGAGAAAACAGAATTAAAGCTATTCAAATACTGAGGCAGGCCCACTAATTGGGTATCTATCCTTATAATAAAACTGACTTCAGTCTCTCCCCATCTGTTCCAATCATTAGGCCAGAACATTCTTCACAGCCTTCTCTCTCTCCTTCAATAATTTACAAGGCAATTTTTTTTGCCTACTTTACTGAATACAATCTTCTCTTACAAGCCCTTAAAGCCCTCTACCATAGAGTGTGTCAACCTGCACAGTCTATAGTCTCTGGAAACTGTCTCTTCCCATCAAGTCCATTTACACACACACATACACACCCGATACAATTCACATTTCCAGCTCTATGCTTTCACCTCTGCTACGCTCTCCCCCAGTATTTCTGCCCCCCCAGTCTTTCCAAAATCGTGCCCTCCTTTCAGAGCCTTGCTGCCAATCTGTCTCTCTCAGCAAGCCTCTGCATCTGCCCAAAGCACACACTGAATGTTCTTGTCCTTGAACTTCCATACTCGAGATGTCATACACTTTCAATAATGGGTCACATAATCAGAAATCCAGCTGTTTAAGCCCCATTAATTTTATAACAATAGCAAGGAACTTATCAGAAATGTGGATTGAAAATCAGTCTCCAATAGAGTCAAATTTATTTAGATGTAAGTGCCAATCTAGGCTTAGCATTCATCGTTAATTGTTTTTTTACCAAGTGAGGGAGAACTCTGGCATTTAACAAGCTGAACTATGTTTAAAACAATGGGACATTTTCAGCCAGGACATATCCTAATTCCAACTCCAGATCCTCCTCCCCAGGGATGCTTCTTGGTGTCTCTCTCAACAGTTTCACAAAATAGAATGTACTTTTGCAGAGTTTCACAGAGACAAACAAAAACATAGTCCAGGGATTTGCTGCATAGCAAGGATTTACAGGAGAGTTTTGAGATTGATATTCTCACCTCCAAAACTCCACAGATACTTCTGGATGTGCAGTTTGTTTTCAATTCATTCAGTTCTTTTTGAAACTCACCTTCTTCCTCCACATGCAAAAGACTTTACTAAGCCAGGCATCTAATAAAAAGCTCAGTAAATTCCTGCTGTTTAGTCAATTGAAGTATTTATGAAATTATAGTATTTCAATGCCATCCGTAATTGCAATCCCCTACCAAGATGTGGGCAGCTGAAATACTAGCTCTTAATAGACCTGCAAACAAAGGCAAACCATGAAAACATCTTTGGATTCTTTTCTTCTTTAAAGAACAGCACTAATAGATATAGATCCTCTTTTAATAAATGTTTCCCAACATGTTATTTGCTGTATTTTTCAGTGATAAATATGTCACTTCCTGAAAAGTGCACCTCACAATTTATTGTATAACATCTAATAAGGAAATCCAATAACTCAAAAAACCATCAGGGGGAAAATAAAAACCACAGTTCTATTGTAGATAAAAATCTTTTTTTTTTTTTTTGGTTCATCCATCACCTCTAGTCTGGCATATTATGAACATCATCACTTTCTGAACTTGCACTTTTATGTTTTTGATCGGCTGAGTCACAGTCAAAAGAAGAAATAGGAAGTAAAGGAAATATCTCCTACAGAAATCCGGACAAAAATTATTTTCGTATTTTTCTTTTATTATGAAATAGGCAAACTGAAAAATTGAGAATCTATTTTTTATACCTTATTTTGATAAAAAAAAAAAAAAGTTGCCTGTGTTCTTTACTAAAACTCAGCTATTTACCAACAGCTAAAGAAAACTGACTTAATCTTGCTCTTTTTCTACTCTGACAAGATATTTTACTACATTATATACAATAGCCTCATTGAGTTTCAATGCTTTAATGTTTTAGACTTATTTATTTATTTATTACCTTAACACACACACACACACACACACACACTTCCTATTCTCTAGCCCAAACGGCTAGAAATTGTGGGCGGGTAAGATCTTGCTGTTATTAAATGGAAAAAAAAAAAAAAAAGATTCTCTGCTAGACTGATAGATAGATATTCAGTCATTTTCAAAATTTTTTTCTGTATATTACATGTTTTAAAGATTTTATTAGTTTCTCAGCAATGAAAATTTTCTTTTCTTTTCTTTCCATACTTCTTCGAAGTCTTCTAGATGAGTTTAGACAACGAAGAGGATGAGAAGGCAGACCACGGCATCAAGCCTTATGAAGTATTTTCAAGTATATGAAGGTTATGAGAAAGGCCCCATCTCTATAAGAATCAACAAGATAAGGAGGTTTTCATCACTTTAAGAGGGTTTCACTGTCTAGATTTCAGAAGGGAGAAATCTTCCTATGTATAAATACACGAGCGTATATTCGACATAGAACATGCACTGTCCTTTTGAACAATTCAACTCTTTCCCTACCTTAAAGTTTTTATAACTCTGTCCCTGTGCATCTACCATTGGTAAATCTTATTTTAAAACCTCTGCACAAATAAATAATTGTTCATCAAAAACACTAGAAACAATCTGTTATAAGTGAATATAAAAAATATAAATTAAAAATGTTTCAGAAAATGAAAGCAAGGCCAGAAACGTTATATTCCCTGAAGTGAGAAGCTAAAAGCCACCCTAAAAAGAATGTTTATCTAAATGAGATTACAGTAGTTCTCGTATTTAATAAGGCAGTCAAGGTTGACATCAGGCAAGCAACTGACATATAACTTATTAAACAAATCAACAAAGAATTAACTACTCAGAATTTACCTTGGCAATATGAGATAGAGCTATATATATAAAACACAGAGCAGGGGTCTGCAGAGAGAGAAGTAAAGGAGATTCTGAAGCAAGAATCTGTCAGTTTCCACAGAAGCCCGGGACAGAGAATACTCTTTTACTAGGCAGAAATATCCAGTGTGCTGAAGAGTAACCCATTCTACTGGCCTGGAGCAATGTACCTGTGCCTTATGATTATCTGATCCCCTTGGTTTAGAATCACTTGTTTATTTAACAGCTCTCTTAAGTGTTGACTTTGTGGCCAGCCACACAGTACATGAAGAGGGTACCAGGAATAAGATGCTCAATGAGTCTGGACAGAGAAGGAGACGAGTCGTACTCAGACAATTTCAAAGCACTGTGATAACTCTTTGTTCACTGAGTCACTTGTTGATGTATATTGTCTCTCCTGAGGACCTACCAATATGGTCCTGGTTCTTGAGTCAGACGTAACTTCTACCACAAATTAACAGAGCAGTATTCTAGTTAATCAGTAAGTCCCCTGCGAATCTATTAGCATGTCAGCCTCCCTGCAGGCAAATATATCCAATTTAATTTTTGCATATGCAAGGTTGAGGCCCAGGCCCCAAACCCATGAAGACTCCATCCCATTAGGCTCTGCCTGAAGCAGCCAAATGATATCTCTTCGACAACTCTTAGATGCAAGAAAAGCCATTTATCAGCAACACTTAGCCCTCGTGTGACAAGATTTCTATTACCCAGTAACATCTTCCTAAGTCATTTCCATTATAAATGCACATGGACTTTCAGCTTACTCTATACCAGTGATCCTCCAACTTTAGTGCGTACAGGAATCATCTCTAGAGATTATCTTAAATGCAGAATCCTGGGCCCCATCCTAAGAGAGGCCAGAACGTCTGGGAGAGGGCACAGAAATATGCTTTTTTTTCTTCCAAACACTCCAGGTGATTCTGATGTGACTTTAACAAACATTCTTCAATGTAAACACTAAAAGTGGTGTCCGTAAATGAGGCATATGCATTAATGTGGAAGTATCAAGTGATTTTCATAATCTTCTTTTTAATAGTAATTACAGACTTTTACTATTACATTCTTAGAATTCAATTCAGACATTGCTCTGTCCCAGGCGCTAGCTCCTTATTCCCTGCCTCTGCCCCTGCAACAGCGAGGAACATCTGATCTGCTCTGCCACTCTGCCTCTGAAGTCATGCTCTTAACTCTTCCCGGAAGCCTCTCCCAAACAATCCAAACTCACAGCAGCTTTTTTTTATCCTGCTTATCTCTGGCCCTTGGTGTACTCGTGTAGATTATTCCGCATAATACATGTCTGAATAAATGTTGGTTTTTTATTGTCATATCTGGTCTGGATTTTAGGGATGGAAATAGCATACAAAATTATTTGGTGATTTTTTTTTTTTTTTTTTTTTTTTGCGGTATGCAGGCCTTCCTCTGTTGTGGCCTCTCCCGTTGCGGAGCACAGGCTCCGGACGCGCAGGCTCAGCGGCCATGGCTCACGGGCCCAGCCGCTCCGCGGCACGTGGGATCCTCCCAGACCGGGGCGCGAACCCGGTTCCCCTGCATCGGCAGGCGGACGCGCAACCACTGCGCCACCAGGGAAGCCCCTATTTGATGATTTTTAAATCCAAGTGAAGGGCACAAAAAGAAGTGAATCTACTCTCCCTCTGACACTGGGCTGGAATGCATCCCATGAGCACCTCACCAATGTTTCTCCTTCTAAACTAACTGCATCCTGTTCACATCAGGTACACATTTGGTCTACTCATGAGCAAGTTTAACACTACAAAGGGACTATATGTGACTGGTAGTAGTAGAGAAACATGTAAAGCTACCAGATCTAAAAATTGTAGCTACAGTGCTAGTATTCTTATTAGAAATGGTAGGAAACCTCAGAGTATCTAGGTAGAGCATATGAATATAGCAAAACGTTGAGAAAGAATTTAGACTGTTGCCTCAGAAGTGGTAGAATGAAGACAAAGCTGATGACAGAGACGTTAAATATTCTACCTTTTAGAGAAATCTGCAGAAAATTGAGAGCCAGATCCCCCTTCCACGGTTACTAAGAGCAAGAAAAACCAGTCCTGAAACCCCCAGTGATCACTCCAATCCCCAGACCCTCTCCCCCACCCAACCTGAGAGGCAACCCACTAAGGGGAGGAGGGGAAATGGAGAACAGTTAAGTGTTCTGTCTAGTGAGGAACCTCCAGCTTTCAAACAACACACGTGTTAACTGACATCCTCATTGCCCTTTGTGTGCTGCATGGTACTTGATGGCTCAGCTGAGGACATTTCCAGGCACTGTACAAAGATGTCGCCCGAGTCAACAGTTCAATTTCAACAGTTTCCATCTTTGCCAATATAGCATGGCAATGACTGAATGTTAATTCCCATAGCCTGAAATACAACTTTCTTTTACATAGATTTTATAAACCTGTGACCGAGTCAAATATTTAAGTTATTTTTACACTTCATCAATTCATTCTTTTAAAACCCTGTCCTTATAGGCTTTAGTCAAGAGAATCCAAATACCCTACTTGTTTAGTAAATTAATTACAGGTCTGGTGCCATCAAGGTTAACACTCCATTGAGAAGCACAGCCACTACAGGCACTCCTCTTCCCAGATGTGCCAGCAGAGAGATTCTTGAGGGTGATGCAACGTTAACTCTCAGGTGAACTGGAAAAAGAATCTGATGCTTTCAGTATTGCCCAGAATTAATTCAAGAGAGGAATAGAGGGACTTCCCAGGTGGCGCAGTGGTTGAGAGTCCGCCTGCCGATGCAGGGGACACGGGTTCGTGCCCCGGTCCGGGAAGATCCCACATGCCGCGGA
>NC_041224.1:131502063-131537540 GCF_002837175.3 Physeter macrocephalus
CCGGGAAGATCCCACATGCCGCGGAGCGGCTGGGCCCGTGAGCCATGGCCGCTGAGCCTGCGCGTCCGGAGCCTGTGCTCCGCAACGGGAGAGGCCACAGCAGTGACAGGCCCGCGTACCGCAAAAAAAAAAAAAAAAAAAAAAAAGAGAGAGAGGAATAGAAATGAAGCCCCATATTTCTGCTTTGAGATATTGGATGGAAAAAAAGGATCCCAGATTTAGCAGTCTGGGGGCTCTGAATGAGCCAAATGATTCAACAATCCATTTTGTATTATCCATTAAGTAAAAATGATGCTCCTAAGCTTTTAGACACACATTCTGTCATTGTCATCCACACATGCTAAGATGCGAGCAAGACTCCATTTATCTCCAGAGCTTCTTTAGTGAAGGACGCCATATGTGACGTGATATTCACTGACATATCAATTCACAATTGGTTGTGATTGTCACAGAAATGTAAAACTTCAAACAGTATAAAATAGAGATAGATCTCTGCCATAAAACACAGAGGATAATCATTCATCTGAGTGTCTCGCCTTCTTAGTTTCAGTAACTCAGTGTGCGGACATGTCTAAACTGCATTCCATTTCCATCCAGACCACAATCTGGACCATGTTAGACCAAACACTTCACCCGATGGCAGCTATAATATAAGAGCCAACTGCTTCAAACTTTGAAACATTTAGACTGGGTTCACAGCCTTGCTTTATCACTTACCAGCTGGGTAGCCTCAAGCCCATAGTTTAAAAACTCTCAGAGCCTCAGGTTCCTCTCTTAATGCAATTCGGACAATACTTTAACTATTTGGATCATTAGAGCTTTAAGTTAGAAAATATTTGTGGAAACACCTAGCACAGATGTTCCTGAGCACAGAAGCCCAGTAATGAATCTCCCCTAAATCTATGAACAAGGGTACCTTTCTAAGTTATCTTCCATGACACTCATTCTTTTCCCTTCTCTCCTACCTGTTGTAGATGTGACAAAGTTTCCAAGTACAAATGAAGTGACCCTTGGCAAGCAATAAAGAAACAAATCCTTGAGCAGCTATTTCCTGTCTGACAGTTGGTATGCATATGCTTCATTGACTTTACTGTTTAGCCATGAAACCTTCATCGTAAGTGTCATTTGGCTTTAACTTTGCAACAAGGTAATTATAATGCTGGGCTTATTAAAAACAGACTCCATCACAGGAGACTTTGATGGGTGTTGGTTGAAGTTCTAGCTTGACAGGCAAGTGGGATGAGCAAGTCGATGGCAGGGCTAAAGACATTATGTTGCAAATGCTGTTTATTTCTGTCAACTATAAACTATGCAGTAAATAACACAGTATATAAAAGAGATCCAGAAATAACATTAAGCTAAAATGGAACCATCAATTATTCTCTCTTCTTTAGCTTTCAGAAGATTTCTTTTCCCCTTCACTATTGGTACTTTTTTTCTTTATTCGTTAATTGTTTTTTTTCCATGACTCCCCTGTTCTGCTCCAGTGCCTATAAATCACTGTAAAAAAGATAAAATGTTACTATTATGAAACGAGTGTAAAAATGGTTTTTAAATACATTTTCTGTTGCCATCGAGCCAACTTTCTCTAACCTTTAAGGGAGAGTTTAAAGCTTCTACTGAGAACATAGTAAACACTTTTTGGCAGAGTGCATGTATTTTTAGCACTCACACTATTTTGGGCACTGGGCAGAGTCCAGAATTGAAGGGGTCACTTCACAGTAAGTTTTGAGATGTAAATTTCAAATATACTACAGTAGGAAGTTCAAGGTTTTACTGTAAGGAGGAACGTTGAAACATACCCGCCTGTGGTAATGAATCACAAAGGATTTTGTATTAGCTGGCTGCAGCAGCAGGATGATAATAAATGGAGAGAATGCGAAGAAGGAGAGGAAGAAAAGAGTATGTGAAAATTTATGTCTAACCTCACTTAGTTCCCCACTGGCAGCCATGCCCACGTCCAAGCCTTAGGAAGCTGTTCCAGTTTCCCTATGCGAGGGCCCAAGGTTCATATCTAGATCAATAAATAGTTTCTGAAAATCTGTCACATGTCCAGCATCATGCTAAACACCACTTTTATAAGTGAGTCATTCATTCAAACATTTTGAGCACCTAATGTGTGTCACATATTGGAATCCAACTGTGATGGGACATAAATGGCCCTTATGCTTAAGGAGTTCACATTTTATTTCTATATCTGCTCTTACAGTATTCAGAATAAATTGTAAAAACTCTTTTATTTCCTCCAGGATAATGTTCAGTGGATACACCTACTGTGGTCACTATAGAACCTCTTTGTTACATAATCTTGATGAGCATATTATTGTTACAGGTAAAACAATGTGGGAACAGGAAACTTCAGTTATTCTAGTTAAACACAACCATATATGTGGGCCAAAGCAGAGAATTGAATGGGATGGAATTTAAGAAAGTTCTATAATGGGACTAATGTACATATCTTGATTCCATCAATGGGCTATAAAATTACTGTTTAGTCAACAACTCTATGCATAATAGAAACCCCCAATACAAAGACACATACAGTAAAACCCACTGAGCACAATCCTGTATTTCAGGTTCTCGAAGATTTCAGCTTCTCATTAAAAACATTACATAGCTGCAGGTATACAGTGGGGTAAGTGGCAACGGGCACTTTGAATAGTGGCCAAAGTTACTTGTAATTAAAGCAAAAAGGGCTATTGGTCCCTCATTGAGTTTTTCAGCCATATACAGACAATTCATCCTATGTTTAGAAAAATAATAAACAAATTCTAATAATTCCATTAGAAAATATTAAATTCCTTGCATCCCTGCAAATAACTGGAGATCATCTAAAATGTCTTAAACACCATGATTGGGAATCACTTTCTGGTTATCAAACAGTTATGTGAATTACAAAGCTTTGGGAAATAATAATTGAAAAGAGCGTGTGTCCTTAGAGATTTTGGCTAGCACAAAGTACCATGGGAATAATTAGAAAGTATTTGAAACCACGATCCATTATCACAATTCAGTAGGCATAAGGCACAAGAACAGAAAAGCTGAGGTGCCTAGATAACATGATTAAATCTCACTGACAAAAGACCGCAAAGAAACGCCCACTATACCAGGCCAGCCCAAAGACCTGCCACCATTTCTTTAACTCTCTGAGCACTAAAATTGTCTAAAACCATCAAATAAAATTTTGATAACTTCATTTAAATACTCTCCTGTAAGGAAAGTGAGCAGAATTATACAGCAGATGTTTCTGTTCATAAAAGTAAGGCATAGGAAAGTTCATGGCATTTAAGATACAGGCAGCAGTCACCAAGTCCTCTTCAGTCTTGGGGGTTTCTTACAGCTATTGCTTCTCCAGAATGGATACATTTGCTGCTTGTTCATTCTGCCACTTTTTCAGCAGCATATTGTCGCATATGTGTTTCTCCTACATCTTAGGATGTAAATCTATTTTTGACACATATTGGTGATGTGAAAGAACACGTGGACGGTCAAAATCAGAAAGACTCAAATAATGATATCACTGTGCGTTATTTATTCATGATGCTTTGGTTTCCGCATCTATAAAATGAAGATGGTGTTGGTGTCTTCTGCTTAGGCATGTTATAAGGAATAAATGAGGTCATCAATGTCAAGGGCTTGGCACTGTGCCTGATGGCAGTTGCTAAAATTACTATTTACTATAAGTGCTGTTGATATATTGATAACATCTTTACCAACAGCACAATTGATGTGTATATATGTGTGTATATATATTATCTATGTAGCGAGAGAGACAAACAGAGAGAGACAATCAGAGACAGAGAATTTATGCAGAATGGGTAGGAAAGGGGGCTGAAAGACAGTGAATTTTAGAAATAACCAAAGACTGTCTTTCACACCTAAAGTGATTTCAGAATTTCTAAACAATAACTCTATATTCTTCCAATTCTCCAATGTATAGAATTCCACCCATGTACCCCAGGGCTCCCCTGGCAGCCTCTTCCATCTCCACCGGCCAATCTTTCAAGAGCTTGGTTCCTACAGTGTCTGGGCATACTTCCATGACAGCACTTTGCACATGATGCTGAAATGATTTCTTCCCACAGAAATCTCCCCCACCTAACTGTCCACTCCTGAGAACTGACCCCATCCATCTCTGAGTCCTATAGTCCTAACACAGCCCCTTGCCCCAAATTTGAAGGAGGAGGAAAGGAAAGAGAAAAGAGAGCAGAGGAAAGGGAAAAGGAAAAATTAAGAGGAATAGAGAGAAAAGAGGCAGAATGTGCACAATCTAATCGCCATTAAACATTTCTAGGTTCTGTTCTCAGAGGCCTTTATTGATTTCAAGAGCTTCCCCTGGAATTCTTTGACTCTTTGCTCTGGTCTGAATTTTCACTCTCAGAAGACAGTGAATGCTCCTGGCTCAGTAAGTGAGACCCATGAAGCGACAAGAAAAGTAGTGAGAAAGAAAAGCCTTCATTTAAATATTTAGATATTATCCCTCTTCATATGGCAAGAATTTAAGAAATTGTACATTCTATGCATTTTAAGATCTCTGATGATTTTTCAGGAATTCCTCTCATTGTTTACTACTTACCTTATTCAAATTTACTTTATTCGTTCAACAAAGATTTATTGAGCACCTACAACGTGCCAAGCATTCTTCTGGGGACTGAAGGCTGCCTTATGAAGCTTACATTCCCAAGGGCAGACAGAGACTGAAAAAGCAATAAGTAAATTACTAGGTGACGGATGGGGTCAGGAGTGGGGCAGGGGGAGGAGACAGAAGGGATGGGGGAATGAGAGTGCCTGGTTCAATTTTAAATAGTCTGGTCAGGTTAGGTGACTGGGAGGTGGGCATTTGAACAAAGTACACCGGCAGTTCTCAGGGAGTGTTCCCCACAGAAGGAATAGCCACTGCAAACAGGCTCGGCACCCATGAAAGGCAGTGAGGAGGCCAGTGCGGAAAGAGCACAGTTGCTGGCAGGAGGGACTAAGAAGGTAGATGAGGTCAGGGAGGTCATGGGACAGAGGGGTGGCAGATCACGCACAGCCTTGTAGCCACTGCAAAGACTACGACTTTCCTCTGAGTCACGCGGCAATCCTTCGGAGAGTTTTCCTTAGCTTACCTTTCCCTTCCAATAAACAGCTTCCTAGAGTTGCCATCCTATCCCTCACTGGTCAGTTAGGTGCTTTTGCAGTTAACCTGTCTTCTCATGCTCTTTTATAGCTTTAACTACCAAGGCCAAAGTCAGTTTCATATCAGATGTTCTTCCCTTAGATCTGGAACCCAGGCCCCTGTCCTGGGTCCCAGTTTTTAGAGATCCCACCCTGTTCTGGCCCTCTCCTAGTGGCAGCTCTCCCCCTGGGGTGAGGAGTCCAAGAGGTCAAGGGACTTGCTCACCCAGATCCGCTTCCCTCTTTCTAGACCACACTCCAATGCCCAGGAACTTTCTACCCAAACAGGAGCCTCTCATGCCCAGGGCCTGTGCAGCCCTCTTCTCTTGGTCCACCTTCCCTAAGCTAGGCCATGATCCCCCAGTGTGCAAACCCCCAGGGCAAGGATGGCCAAGAGCTGCTGCTTGCAGGGGGACAGAGCTTGGTCTTTCAGGCTGGGGCAGGGGCACCACGTGCTCTGATTGGAGGCCCCCTGAGATGTGGGTGGAGCCAGAGGGAGTGGGCGGGGGCCACTCATACTCCAGCCCTATTCATACTCCAGCCCCCGCCCTTCAAGTGTCCAGTGGACTAGGTGTCAAAGGCTTTCAAATGATCAACGGGAATACTCAAACTGTCCTGCCAAAAGTTAAAAATGAAAACTCTCCTCTCCACCTGGTTCTAACCGCAACAAGAAGCTGTTTCCCCTGCAGTTCTACTTTCCCTGCTCCCCTGGCTTATTTACTTTATCGAAATGGATTTCCAGATCAGCCAGAGATACGGATTCCCATTGTTACCTGAGCACATCTCTCCCATGTCCCCTTGTTCCCAGGCTGCCAGTTTCCTATGAGATAAGAGTCAGCTGATCACCCCTGAGGCTCTCTTTTCAGCCACAGGTCATCAGACATACCATGGAAATTGATTATTCTACTCATTTCAGTTGAGAGGCAATAACTGTCCATTAAAATGGCTCTTGGCAGCAGCAATCACTTTTTAAAGGGACTAAGCACTTAGGAACAATTTTAACTTGAATATAAGGTATTTTCAACAGTTAAATAGTAGCTTTCTCCATAAGAGTACATTTTTTAGAAGTGCTTTCAAATCTATTATCTCCTTTTATTATCTTAACATCTCTGTGAAGCAGGTAAAGTTAGGTGAAGGAACAGAATTCCAGAGAGAATGAAGGATTAGACCATGACCCCTTACAAAGGGAGTATTCCTGTGAAGTCTCAATCTTGGTTGGGACCTGACTCCAATACCATTTTTAATATACCATGCAAATCCTTCTGAATCCCCTCCTCCCTCTCCAGACATCCTCAGTTTAGTTGGCCATTTCCAAGTCTCATGTGATGCATCTTACCTTCTGGATCTGCCACATCAGAATGAAATAAATGTTAGAGGCCATGTATTTTCCAGTGAAACTCCATGTCTTTTCATTTACTCAACTAATGCTTACTGGGTGCCTGTTCTGTTCCAGGGACCATGTCTGGGGAACTCAAAATAGTTAACATCCCTACTTTCATGGAGCTTACATTCTAGAGCAGGAGAACAGTTGATAAACTAGAAAACACCTAAATGAGAAAGAGGGTTCTACCTGCCACGCACCTATGCCTCTGCACCCACTGTTCTCACCCCTGCCACTCACAAGCTCCCTCCTGTAAGCACCTGTGACTTGGCACCCGAGGCTTTCTCTGCCTTGCCCGGCCCTCATTCAGGACAGGCCCAAAGTGCTGGGGACTTGATAGCCTCAGCAACAGCTCTGGGCCAAGAACAGATTAGAGTTAGTGGGTCAATACTCCAGCTTCCTCCCTCTCAGGGGGCGACAGCTTTGAAGCATGTACTTCTATACTCTAACCCAGCTTCCCCAGGGGCAATGAGCCCCAAATGCCCACAGCCGGCACCTGATCAGTAACATACACTGCACCGGCTTCTTTTGCTTCCCATCCTTACCTCCACACGCCCCCACCTGTACCTCCTGGGATCACCTCCTAGAAAAATGACTTAAACTCAAGTCTTTGTCCGGGGGCACTTCAGAGAGTGATAAATGCAATGAGGAGGAGAAGTCAGTGTGAAACAGAGACTGAGGGAAGAAGAGACAATATTACATTGGGTGTTTAGGGAAGACTAAGGAATGAGGGGGTGCTGAGCTGAGGTGATAGCTGAGCTGAGACTGGAATGAGTAGGAAGGACCTGCCCTGGAACATGAAGGCCTAAGAGGTCTCTCCAAGGAGAGAGACAAGCAGGTGGGAAGACCCTGGGGCTGGACGGAGCTCAGCGGGCTTGAAGGACGCCCCAGGCCAGAGTGGCTGGAGCAGATGAGCTCAAAGAAGTGAGAAGAAGTTGGTCCCAGAGAAGTGAGAAGAAGTTGGTCCCAGAGCCCCTTGGGGCCATGGGAAGGGTTTTTCTGAATTTCACACTAAGCACGACAGGAAGCTGCTAAACAGCCGAGCCACAGACATGATCCAATCCACTTTTTTTTAAAGGTCATTCTGGCTGCTGTTAGACCCTGTGGCCCCCTGTAGATCCCACTACCACACAGCACATATAACCAGCCCCCTGAGATGGCTGAATTAGCCTATGAAGTGCAGTTAGAGTGAATTTCAACAACAACAACAAAAAAAGATAATGATTCAAGAATTTTCCTCTGGTTGTTGCCATACGATCTAGCAATTCCACTCCTGGGCATATATCCAGACAAAACTATAATTCAAAAAGATACATGCACCTTTATGTTCATAGCAGTACTATTTACAATAGCCAAGACATGGAAGCAACCTAAATGTCCATTGACAGATGAATAGATAAAGAAAATGTGGTACATATATACAATGGAATACTACTCAGCCATAAAAAAGAACAAAATAATGCCATTTGCAGCAACATGGATGCAACTAGAGATATCATACTAAGTGAAGTCAGCGAAAAAGAGAAAAACAAATACCATATGATTTCACTTATATGTGGAATCTGAAATATGACACAAATGAACTTATCTACAAAACAGAAACAGATTCACAGACATAGAGAACAGACTTGTGGTTGCAAAGGGGGAGGGGGACTGGAGGAGGGAAGGACTGAGAGTTTGGGATTAGCAGATGCAAACTATTATATATACAATGGATAAAAAACAAGGTCCTACTTATAGCACAGGGAACTATATTCAATATCCTGTGATAAACCATAATGGAAAAGAATATGAAAAAGAATATATACATATATAACTGAATCACTTAGCTGTACAGCAGAAATTAACACAACATTGTAAATCAACTATACGTCAATAAAATTTTTTCTTTTTTAATTTTCCTCTGGTTAACAGAGAACTTCCCAAATCCGTAGCCCCACATGCCCCACATCAGGAATGCATTCTTCAAGCTCTTTGTGAAGAAAGTCATGGGAAGTAAAACTGGCACAATATTACTCCCAAATATGTCTCAATTAGCCATGTGATCAAGAGTTCTGCCTCTCGAACCTAAAAGTTCAGAGAATTCAGTCACTTTCCTGATAACCATTCTGAATTAAAAAGAAAAGATGTCTTTTGCTAATAAGAGAACAATGAAGGTTAATTTATCTGACCATCTGGCCCCTGATTTCAAAAGATCACTGCTTTTAAGTACTCCCAGCTCTTAATGGTGCTGTACTAATGCATAGGCCTCCTGATAGGAACTCCTCGGCCATTTTGTTATTTAATGTGGATGCTGTAAAAGCAAAGGTTAGAATCTTGCAACTTTTAGGGCAAAAAAGATGAGGCTAGTTAGGCTGATGCTTGACAAGCAGTCAGAATAAATTAGTTTCCCCTCTCCGAAATGTTCCTTTGTCAGCTTTGCAGGAGTCAGCAACTACTTGAGCTCAGCAAATGCTGCCAAGAGCAGAATATCAGATGAGATGCAGAGAAGCTTACTTCAAAATCACTGCTTAGAGCTAAAGCATCTTAATGCCTGTTCACACAGTGCACGTGAGCCCATCACCCTATCACCCTGCCCGCAAAGGGGGATTCCACATTCTCCACTGTTCCCAGGAGTTATTTACTGGGAGGCAGATTATATTGTGGGAGAATGTATTTCTAAATGCCTTAATCCATGCACTCTCTCAAAGAATTATATAGGGAAAACGTTTCTAGAAATTAAGCAAAAGAAAGCAATTGCCCACACTTTTTTAAAGCAAGATTTTTGTTTAAAAGAATTAAAGATAGTTTTATTCACTTTTAATTCTGGATATTTTTAGGAAATTTTATATCACAAAAGAATCACTCTTTGGTTGAAATATTTTTTGCAATTTCAGCTCTCACAGCCTTATCCTCTGCAATTTTGAGTGTGGTGTCACTGGATAGTAATGGAAAGTCACTCATACCCAAGATCTAAATAGAAGTTATGTTTTGCTGCAGAGACAGGATAGCAGGTCTCTACTCCGTGTTCAGGAATGAGGATTATAACCAGCACAGGAATAAGGAAAATCTACTGTAAACCCTACTGCAGTCAAAGTCATTGTTGGAGGACAGAGGTGGTGCTTTTTAATTCATTCTCATCTCATACTAGCAAAATAGGAAGTTAAATTTCTATTTTGAACTTCTGTATTGTGTTTTCAGTTGCATCACTTTTTTAATTCTTTAAGTAACTATCTATTTTGCAATATTTATGTAAATAACCATTCAAGCTTGTTAAATATGTTTGTGGAATAAGCCCCGGTGAAATCACTCGTTTTAAGTTACATATGTGAATAAAGTAGAAAAACAGAGCAAGAATTGCTATATTATTAATATGTGTAAGTATAGTCAAAACAATACGTGAGATTCATTCATTCCATCATTCATTCAACAAATTTTCTGGGGGGCCTATTCTGTACCAGGCCTTGAAAAGTAGCAGTGAAGAAAACAGACAAAAACCCTTCTCCTGTTGCAGTTTATGTTCCAGTGACTACAAACAGACCAGTCAACAAGCCAGACATATGTATGTTTATGCCAGAGGTAATAAATGCTAAGGAGAAAAATAAAGCTAAAATGAGAGACAGGGAAGGCCATGTGAATGGGGGAGCTATTTTAAACAGAAGGTCAGGGAAGCTTCACTGATGAGGTGACATTTGAGCAGAACCCTCAAGGGGAGAAAAGAGCCATTCCTAAATCCAGGAGGAATATTCCAGGCTAAAATAATGGCAAGTGCAAAGACCCTGAGGTGAGACTAGGATTGGGGTGTATAGGGAACTACATGGAGGAAAATGTAGCTGATTCTGAATGAGCAGTGGGAAAAACAGTAGGAAATGAGGACAGAGAGATTGTAAGCAGAGGGCTGGGCAAGATCGTGCAGGGCCTTGCAGCTGACTGTAAAGAACTATTCTTCAGTGTCTGCTATAAGCCAGGCACTGAGGATATGGCGGCAAAAAAGACAGCTAAGGTCCCTGCTGTACAGAGTTTACTCCTAGTACATACACATACATACACACACACACACACACACACACACACACACACACACACACGCTCCACTTCCCTTCCTCACCCTTTCCTAATCCTCCAGCAACTTCATCATCTTTCCCCAGTCAGTAGAGGAAGCAAGACCATATTCTACGGGAAATAAAATGGCTTGTCCCCCATTTTGCCCTGAGCATAGCTGACCCAGAATCTCACAGCTCATAGGGAGCCAATGTAGAGCATCTGGTGTATTTTAACAGTAACGACAGCAAAACACATTTTAATGTCAAGAATTTCTATTTGTGTTAAAGGAAGAAATCATTAGCGAAATTAAAACAAACTTCAGTTTGGGATTAACAGACACACACTATTATACATAAAATAGATAAACAACAAGGTCCTACTGTATAGCACAGGGAACTATATTCAATATCTTGTAATAACCTATAACGGAAACGAATCTGAATAGATAGATAGATAGATATACATGCATAACTGAATCACTTTGCTGTACACCAGAAACTAACACAATATTGTAAATCAACTCTACTTCAGTTTAAAATGTTTTTTAGAAAACATGAACCACTAAAAAAAGCTTCAAATGGAAAAATAACTCTTCTCTGGAGTAACATTTTAAAAAGTAAATCTGAAGCCTCAGATACAGACCACTTCCAACAGCTCCCAGGACTGCTGGTCACCATCTTATTTATAATTCTTATTAATTCATTCTAAATTTTAACTTGGAAGCAAGCCATTACTCTCTGCTCTGGCTTGTTCCTTGGCTTAGGTTAAGATTTCAAAGCCCCCAATATTTCTGCTTTGTTCCTCTCAGGAGCAAATTCACCTGCCATCCTCTGATGTTGTTCTGGTCACAATTAGCACTGCCGGCCCTGGACCACCCACTACTCACCACTCACCACCCAATGGGCCACCTGCAGAAGGACAGTCGTCAAATACCTGTGCCTGTGTCACTAGCTCTCTAGGGCCATGTTTGTGATTCTGAAACTATGTGAATCCAGGCCTCCTGGACCGCACAGTGCTGTGTGCTCTTCACTGCCAGAGCTGGAATTAACTCCTAGCTATCCAGAAGTTTCACAGCTCTCACCATCCCCCACCACACACACACACACACACACATACACACACACACACACACACACACACACACACACACACACACTCTTAACAGGGCCCTGTTGCCACCTGCTAGGCACTAACCAATAGCTTATGTCGGTTTCATGTCTTTGTTTTATTCCCTTTGAGGATCTTTTCTCCATAAGCACGCTGAGTTCATGCCCTGCCTCCTCATCTTCTTCCCTTACTGACTCCTGGAAAAAAGCTACTAACTTCCTGTTGGGAAATGGAAGTGGAAAAGGGTGGGATGGGGTTGAAGCCAGGCTGTTCGTCACCACTTCCCAAGCCCAGCAAAGCACTCCCACTCGGTCCATTTTCTCTCAAAGCAGGACTCAGTGGCTTAATCCATACACAATGACAGAGGTGAATTAATTAACTGCTTCTGTCCCGGTTGCCCCTAGCAACTGACTTTGGCTCATAACTAAATTGCAACTAGAGATATTTCTTAGAGATTCGGTTAACTTATCCTAGAAGAGAAAGTCTATCAGCATTTAGAGCGGAAAATTAACTGGAGGTAAGAGAAATCTTTTCCATTGATTAAAATCTCTAAATCCTCATCTTCTAACAGTGGTCATGTCCTAATTACTCAAGGTCACAATAAGAAAGCTGCTGATTACATGATGTTCTATTGAGTTAAAGAAACAAACATCCATTGGACTTTAAACCAATCAAAAGCACCTCCTTGCAGGGCCCTGGAACACCAGTATGAACTAAAGCAAGGGATCTGGAGTGGGAATGACAAAGGCTTCATAATTCCCACTGGCCAGGTTTGGCCACCAGCAGTACTTGCCTAATACACACCCCAACCAGCCAGCCTCCATCCTCTCCATCATGGAAATCACTCTGTGCCGTGGCGGAAATTGTTTGTGCCTTTTCCAGCCCATTAATTTCTCCGTATTTAAGAGGAACAGCATTTCCATCTCTTAGATTAGATTTTGTTCGTTAAACCCTCATCTCACTTCCCAACCTGCCAAATTTTCATCAGTAGAGATCCGGGATTCAGGACCACAACCCATTAAGCACAACATTTTGAAATTTACAATTTTGTTTTACAAAACCCTTTAAAGATAATCTAGCTTGCATATAGTAACCTAGAAAAAGGTTAAATATAAATGGATGATAAATGGATGTTTTCTAAAACATTTTGAATATATTATTATTGGCTTAACACTTTACAATTTCCATTTTGCAGAATACACTTAATCATATATAATATGCAAAGGCTGGAGAATCCAAGTTCTTGTTTGTCTTTTTTTTTATTATAACTACTTAGTGTAACCATTTGTTAACTTTTTAAAAAAATTTTTTTAATGAGGGAGGGAAATACACATGATGGTTTGGGAGCATGTTGTCTAATAAGACTTCAAGTAGATGACTTTCATAATCAAATTGTATTATGCCAGAAAGGAGGAGTTTAGTGGAAAAGCCTGAACCCTTGCAGAAAAACAGTACAGCCACCTGGTCCATTTGGCTTCCTTAGATGTGAACACCATGATCAAAGGAGGCTGGTCATAGGGGAAGTATTAAACAGCTCCAGGGGACAGCTAGGCAACATCAAGCCTTATAGGTCAGCCCTCAGATGACTTCCTTATAAGCAATGGGGCATCACCTACCAAAGAACTAGGCCAAGGAGACCATGTAGGACTGATCATGCCTGCAGATGCCAGAAGTGGGAGAGAACCCTTTACGGTGAGGGGAGCAGGAAAGACCTGAGAATAGAGTTCTGCACAACAAGCTGGAAAGACGGCCCAGAGCTGGGAGAAGTCAGAAACCTAGATACCATGATCCAAATAAAGAAGGATTAAACCATGGGACAAAGCAGCCTTAGCAGCTTTACAAGTAATCTTTCAGCCTCAGGAAACTAAAGCACGGCTGTCCTCTGAGGAAAGTCAGGTTTAAATATTTGGGACTTACATTCTCATGTAGGTTAATCATGTTGGAAATGAAACTGTTCAGATACAATTGATCACATTTCCTGATCAGCCTGTTCTACAATGTGATTAACACTGGGATCACAATAAAAATGTTTTATTTCGTGGATAATTGTATGTACCAGTATCTACCATTTCCAAATGTCTCCTTTTATTACCCTTCTTCAAGAAAGTCTTAATATTTAAGTGATTTACTGATCACTTAAAATGCCAGCCTCGCCATTAGGAGGGACATTCACTATACGTGGCTTAATTTTATAGTACATTATTTCTTTATAAACAGACACATTACTGTAGCACATTAATTAAACCTTTTCCCCATTATGCACTACATTTCGAAGACAACAGTGTAACCAAGGGTGGGCCTGATGGCTGTGCCTGTGACACCAGTTCTTGGCTCACAGAAGAGGCACACTCCCCCACCCCGGGAAGTGGCGCTACTGGGACTCCAGGACCAGGCAACAGACAGCGCTGATTTGTGAAAGACGTGCTGCATGCATAAGGCATGGCAGATGTGTTTCAACAACCCAATTTGCTGAACTATTTAGCATCTATAACTTAGCTATAATAAAAAAAGGCCTTTTAGAGCTGGGTTATGAGAAGAGTTTTAATAAAATGATATCACTCATGTGCATCCCATTTGCATTTAGTAGAACCTGGTGTTTAGACGGGTATAAAAAGAAAACTTTTGCAGCCGCTTTTGTGAAGCCCTTGCTCAGAAATGTGTTGGCCAATAGGAGCTGTGCGAGGTTCAACCACTGGGGAAGGATTTCAGGAAACACTGAGAGAGGTCTTCTCCCTGAAAATCACACAGGATTAAAAAGGCCAAACTCTGATGTCAGAAAAGCCTTTCAGTTGAAAACTAATTCTAGGGAGGAACACAAAACTACAAGTAAATTTCCTATTTGCGTTGAGACTGGCTAGGTATTACATTAAAATTTCCTATGGAATAACATATTTTCTAACATTCACGGAAAAGGGCAAGAATAGTGTCAAGAAACTAATTCAGTAAATCATTTGCCAAACAGGTTTGATTTGTCTATTTTATATTTCCCTGTTGACTCTTACTTTCCAAAATCAAGCAGCAAGAACAAAGTCCCATGCCTAATACCCAAGAGACCATGAAAATGTTACATCAAGGTATCTAGTTAGCAATATGTAAATGAAAATTTGTAATTCAGCACCTTCCCATTGATGAGAATAAGATACAACCATACCAAATTTCCCAGTACTAGGAATATATGTAAAGAACAGAACTAAATTTGACAAGAACAGGATTTTACTGTTGCATCAGCGGCATTTACTGAGTGAACAAAGATGAATTCAACATTCAATTTTAATAGTTATGTAAAGACTTGGGAGAAATTTCCTAGAGCAAAAGACTGGTCTGAAGTCCATGCTCCAAACAGAATGGACAAAACCATCTTCCAGGAGCAACGCATTAAAATTCCGCCCAGGCCCTGTTATATCCCTGGAAGCCTTGAAATCCAACGACGTCTCTGAAGTCTAGTAGTTGGCCAAGCAGGAGACTGGGCTTAGGGACCCCAACTTGTAAGCAGAATCTCACCATGGTTCAAGATCTTCTACCATTTATAAAGCATCTCACACGAACGTCAGACTAAATGTGGGAGGAAAGCTCTGCTCCTCTGGGTGACTTACCTACCGGTTCAGATGTGAGCAATTAAGCCCTTAAAGAAAGTCACTATAAATGCAAGATATTGGGCTTCTGCTGAAAAAGGAATGATGACTGCTGAGTAGATTCTACATGCCAGGCATTGTGCAAGGTGATCCATGCACTGTCAGTAATGATTAGGAAAGATGAATATTGGAACCGACAAAATAAAATGAAGTTAAAGCGAATGGAAGAACCAAAATACATATTTTTGCTATGCAGCTTTGGGAAAAAGAAAGAAACAGAAGCAAAATAAGACATAGAGGAGTCCTGCTGGGACTACATTCTTATCTGTTTTAGAGAAGGTGCTGGATGAGCAGGTTGATAGGTTCTGCTACATCATGGCATGGAATTGCACTCCTGAGCAGCGTTAAGTCATACATCCCTGGGTACTCAGGAAGAGGAGAGGGAAACAGTCCACAGGCATGTTTCTCCTTAGCAACCCGGACCTATGAGTTTGTAAAAATGCCCCAGAACTTCTCCTAAGCATCCAAATTGTCCTGCCTTCATAGATGGGTCAAGACTCCTGCCATATGAATTAATACATCTTTCATCTCAGTGAGTCTTTCACTTTATTGGAGAGGAAAGCAAGGTTTAAATGTAAATTGTCCATGTCACAGACAGCCTTGGAAATTATTACTGGTTGGCCCCAAAGCTCCGAAATATCACCTCTCAGATCTGAATAGAAGCTGAGCATTCGGGACAAAGATTCAACAGGATCTGAATACTGTGGCTGCCTCAAAGATTCTCATGTGTGCTAGGAATTAATTTCAAATCCCATCTTAAAGGGGGGAAAAAGATTGCAAAAGTTCCTTAAATTCAACATGTCCAAGAACAGCTCACAACTTTTCACTCCCAGCAAGTCCCTCTCTCAATGAGTGCTACCAATACCCACCTATTTCTGCCAACAAGGATGTAGAAGTCATTCTGGAACTTTCCGTGACCCCCTCTCCCAGACACACACAGGTACATATCATAGGCAGTCCACCTCCAAGTCCTGACAATTTTACCTTCTAAGTACTTGCGGGAACAGCCCACCTCTCTCTGTGTCTGCTGATGCCGCGCTGATCCAGGCACCATTACCTCCGCACTGGACAACCACAGCAGCTCCTTACCTCCTCATGCGTTAATCATACATTAACCAGAGCCTCACTCAGCCCCGTCCACTCTGTCTATTGCAGCTAGAGAGCTAGAGTATTCTTTTTGAGATGTAAGCCTGATGGTATCCCCACTCCATTGCCCCTTCCCCAGTTCAGAAAACACGCCAGTAGCTTCCCATTGTCAATAAGACAGAACAAAATCAGCGCGGCCCTGCATAGACTGACTCTGGCTACTTACCTCTCCAGACTCGCATCAAATTGTTCTCCTCCTCTCAGTTCTTCAAACATTCCATGCTTCTTTACTTCATAAGACCTTTACAGGCACAGGGAATCCACCCAAAGTGTTCTTCCCCGCTCCCAGCCAAATAGCAACTCCTACCCATCCTTCAAACCTCAGCTCAAATGGTGCATCCTGATAGCAGCCTCCGCTAAGCCCTAAAACTAAGGCCCTGTTGTTAGACACTTGCATAGCATCTTGTGTCTTCCCTTCATGGCACTTATCAAGGTTTATCATTACACATGGATTTATATGATTATTTGATTCTCTCTCTCTTTTACTTAGTTGGAAGCTCCAGAAAGGCAGGGACTGCATCTTCATTCTCTCCTCGGAATCCCTAACACCAAGCACAATTCCTGACACCTAGTAGGTGCTTAGTAAATATTTGTAGATGACAGAAAGAAGAAATAAAGGAAGGGAAGGAGGCAGGAAGGAAGGAATGTGGTGAAGACTACTCATTTGTATCCTAAGTCTCAGGACTGGCTTGGGAACTAGGGTAGAACTTGGGAACAGCCCAGTTGCTTACTAAGAGTAGGATAGGAGCTGATTATGGGGAGGGCTGTCAACAGGTCCGCTCTACCCTCCCTGGGAACCCACATGCTTGGCCACCTCTGAGGCTGCCCTGTGTAAGCCAGAATCTCCCAGATAGGATTTCTTCAAGCATTTGTCCTACTTTTATTTGAGGCAAGATCAGACAGTAGGTAGGATCTGAGAAAACATGAATATCTTGCATTGTCCTAAAACTGACCACATTTATATAAGCTTTATCTGTTCAAGCTTGGTTCCTACAAAGTACCTGGTCAAGTTAGGGTTGTGTTGCTTTTTCCCATTCAGCTATTTAGCATTAACTTTTTCTATATTTGTGCATCTCCTGGTTACTATCCAAAGTTTCAGTGCTGCCTTAGAATTTCTCCCTGCGGTATTACCTTTCCTCTTCCCTTATTTCCTATGGAGCCTGCTGTGAGCCAACTTCATCTGGCTTCGCTTCTAACTCCCCGAGTTGCCTCCTAGCTTACACCTCTTCCTCTGTGATGTTGGCACCCACCAGATGGGGATTTTAGAAATGCTGACTCCAACACAGGGCACAAAAAGCCTCTGGGCTGCCATGTCTGCCCCCTGTCAATCCTGCTTATGTGCTCAAAGAATTCCTACAGCAGGTTAGTTCCAGCCCAAAGCTGAGATGCTACGTTTACCATGGAAATAGAGGAATGTCCAAGTCACACTCCGGCAGCAGCTACCCCTAAATGCTCTCTCCTAACCAGTCTAGAGGACCACTTGAAAAGCTACTGCCACTGGCTTCCCTGCCAGTATGTTTAAACAGCTCCATATTTTAGATTCTCAAAAACAAAGCTCATTCCACTGGCACAGAGAGTCTTTCTGGGAAACAAAGAGCAAGAGGCTGCAATGATGCTGGCAGCACCTGTGGCCCTTCACTTATCTACTGATTGCAGAGCAAATAAGGGCTTAAAAGAGAAGAATGCATGTTAAAAGTCTATGTGATCCACCCTTTAAAGTGAAAATGAAATCTCTTCACCTCAAGCAGACATGGACCACTACTGACCCCATAAGATTATAGCACCAGCTTCCTATACCCACCAATACAACTTGCAGGTAGATTACTAGTAATTAAGAGACCACCTCCAAACTGAGCTCCCATTCCAGAAGCACTGGTTTGAGTAGACAGAAAAAGGAATCGCAGAGGCAGTAGCTAAAAAGAATAATGTTTCTCCTGTAACACAGACCTGAGTATTTTCATCAGAAAGAACACTGGGTGGGAGAACTCTCAGGTGTTATTTGGGTGGAGGCCCTGCTCAGTTCTGGAGGTGAAGCTACCAGAGGAACACAGACAAAGTAAACGTGTCCCCCACCCCACACTGCTCTGTAGTCTGGAGCTTACTCCATGTGGCCTCGAGAGGTGGGGCAACACAAAAGGGCAGCAGCTACAAAAGGGCAGTTTGGGGTTCAATACAAGCAGGAACTAACAGAGCAGCCTAAGGATGGTGCTGGCACCCTCCAGGGGCCATGAGGTCTCCATCAATGGATGTCCAATCGCTTAGAGACACAGGGGAGAGAATCCTTATTCAAAGACAAAGGAACAAAAGCAAAAGCCTAGATTTAAGTGAAGGATGAAAGTGAAGCCTTGAGGAAGCTTCTGAGGTGACTAGCAGACTGAGACGGCCATACTGTCCAGGGTTTCCAGGACCAAAGTTGGGCCAGGCCCTGGAGATTTCAAATTTAAACTGGACAACTTTTTGCTAGGGTATCAGAGAAGGTATGCCACCTTTGGATAAATAGTGGGATTTTGTCAGTTTTCAGTTGGAATTGCTAAGCCCTCAAATTATATGTCATATTTTGTGTGTATGTGCCCATGTACTTTTTTCTGGAGAGAGAGTTGACAGCTTTTATCAGATTCTAAAAGGTTTGAAGTTTTAGATGAACTTCCAAGCATCTTCAAGTGTTATATGCACGTTTAATATCAAATATTTGGATTGGGGAAATATTCCCTTTCTTACTTGGTATTCAATAATTAAAGGTTAAAAGCTGTAACTAGGATTAATCCTCGCTCTTTGGGAGCCTGAAAGTAAATAATGGATAAATTCTCCTCCTACTGAATGAGTATACTTCAGATGGTATTCAGGTTTTGGACTTTTATGGAGTCCTGGGAACAAAAACATAACATAATGCCTACCTAGTAAGTCCAGTCGAAGGGGGGGTCCATATGGTATGTGTAGTGGACATTGCCCTTTGCCTCCCCAAACTCCATCTCGCCTTCTGGCAACTGCCTCAATTTTTGTTTGGAGGTCAGCTCCTCCTCCTCTCAAATAACGTGATCTGGACAGGCCTCCTCTGCAGTTCTGGGGGTAAAGCTCCTTCGGTCAGAGTCAGACCTTCCCTGGCCACAATGACTGGCGTAGGGTAGGAGGGTAACCTAATCCAGTCTAGTCCTTGTGACTCTCAGGATATTTCCTGGCAACACTGAGACAAGGATCCTTGTTTTCTCGCCCTGGATCTAAATCTCTGGATTGCTGACAGGCACCACATGACTATGCGAAGTCCCCAAATAAAGCCAACATCGGATAACAGGAACTCAGTTCTTGGTAGTGTGGGTTGAGCCATGAATCAAGGCACACTTGAGACTCCATCACATCTCACTCATAGGTACCAATAAACTCCATCTTTTAAACAAGCCAAGCCAGTTTGGGTTGGGTTTTCAGTCACTTGCAACCAAAAGAATTCTGACTAAAATAGAAGGTGAAGATACAAAATGACAGTTTGACGGTTACCATTTAGAGTCCCCATAAAGTAAACCTCCATCAATCTATGCACACCTAAATGTGAAAGTCCTTCTACCTGCTTTCTCCTCACTTATATCTTTGCTTCTTTCCCCTCTTCTAAAGTACCTCCAAGATAGTACAAATTCCTTGGAGGATCCGTATTTCCATTTAAAACATTCTATGAAATACAATCAGCTCTTGAAATCTTTTCACAGAAACCTTACCAAGGTGAAGCAGCAAAAGGAATGTAAAATGTAATATGGCCATGGTTTTTGAACGGGGGGATTATAGCATAATGAGGAAACAGACCTTCTTCCAGTTTCGCTTATCCCAAGAAACTAAAATCGGTGTGAAAAATAATGTCACCTTTTTCACAGAAGTAATATTTGCATAAGGAAAAAACTGACTTTATACCTTGAGACCTAGTCCTCTGTTTATAATTTGTGAAATTATAATTCAAATGACAATTAGCGAGTAACCAAAAACCAAACCAAGATCCCAAAAGACTTAAAGGTTATTTATAGCAGAGACAAAAATGAAGCCAGATAAAGGAATATATCTTTCCCTGGTATGGTCAATGCACTCATGGGTACTCAGTAAATCATTATTTAGCACAGTCTTTTCTGTAATCATTTAATCCACATACGATGTCCTAGTGGTAAACCAGACACACGTAGTCACACCTAACTTGAAATTAGATGATTAATCAGTCAATAAATAAAACTACTTGCCTAACAGTAAAAATTTTCATTGTAAACAATTAAAATAGTAGCAACAGAAGCTGAGAACTGACAATGTACAGAATTCTACATATTGTGAAATTAAAAGTAGAAGAGAGATTATGTGATAAAGTAGCTGTAAACATCAAAAGAAGTTGGGACAATCTTTCCAAGATGTCTTCAGCCTGAATATAATAGTTCACAAGAAAGTAAATATGTGTAAATCTTAAATGTCTAAGAAATTGCCTTAGTTGGAATATTTTCCCAGACTGACTTACATACTGTCATTCTAGAGGCAAATAAAAATATATCTGTTGAATGGGTTCTTGGGTTTTCTCAAGTTTATCTAGGGACACTTATTCAGATGAAATAAAGAGTTAATTCATCCAAGTAAATTAAACTCAAATTTACACAGTTTTCTAAATTTCTCCAGTTCCAAAGGTTTTTTTTTTTTTGTTCTACACTTAATTGCAGCACTTTTACCTTATAAAATCATCTCACCATCTCTTTAAAAAGATTAGCTCAGAGAAATATTGGTCAGAACCAATGGCTCAAAGCCCAAAGATCTGGCAAATTGTGGTATTAGATTTTGCAACATCCTTGCTCTTCCCATTTACTGTGAATTCTGAAGCATTTAAATTGAATTCAAAGTAATTTAATTTTTGAAAAAAATTTTATGAGCGCTTTTAGAATAATTGGATGGCCATCCCTTCTGATCAAAAGATCAGCGTGTGCAGAGGCCTCTCAGAGTGACCCTAACTGTGTTTCCTCAGAGATGCATGGACTGTATTGGTCTTGGGACCAAGTTCTGCCTGATTGAAGGTCCAATACCCTTAGAGTTGACTAATGTCAAAATATGACAACAGAAAGTAATCATTTCAAATCTTTAAAGGCTACTTTAATTGTGTTTAAACTAAGTACAAAAGCTCATGAAATATTAGACAAAAACATAAGCGGCTCTTTATACATCTCACAAATTACAGTCCATAAAAAAAATACATAAAGCTAACCACTTGAGATTTGATAGGGCAATCAAAATGGGATATCGGGAAAAGGCTAAGCAAAAGCATTCGCCAAATATCGTAAGCATTTAAATGGCAAAAATATGCTAATCTACAAAAATATTATTTTATAAATAAGCTTTCAAACCTAAAATAAAATGGAAATACAATGAAGAATAAATTTGGAGCCTGAAACACAGTTCAGATAAAGTTATTTTTCAATGCCCATATTCCTTAAGAAGTTTGTTCCATGAAATAAAACTCATAAATGAAACTGTCTTTTCTGGAAAATAGTGATAGCTAATTAAAGCTCCCAATTCACACAGCTGGAGCATGAATTATTAATGAGCTTAAGGGTTGGTGATAAGAGACCCCTAAGAGGCAGATTGGCACTGTAAAATACCTTAGAAATGGGAGATTCAAGGAAGGGAAAACCAGTTCTCTCAAGAAAAAGAAGGCATTTTCTACAACTGTATTTTAAATATTCATAAAGCAAGAAAACTAGAGATGCCTGGTAAAGTAAAAACCAATAATATAAAAATTCTACTAATGAACATTATTGATGGAGTTAACTGCTAGACAGCGTAATGACTATTCTATAGTCAGCACAGCAGATACAGGTTTTTCTTTAAATTGGTTTGGTCACCTAACTCATTAAAAATGTATGTTTGAAGGACTATTTTGAAAGCATCATATAAGGGTAAGCAGTAAGTGAATCAAAAATATTAAGGCTAGCTCTGAGTTACAATTTTCTTAACCCCCAAATTCCTACTTAGAACATTCTTTTGGAAACCAGCATTCCCAAAAAGAAATCAACCATTAGCAGCACAGAGATACGTATACACCAAGCAGAGACAAGCATGTAGTAAAACAGGCTAACTTGGAACCACCAGGCAACAGCAACAACAAAAAAAACAGTTGTCTTTCATCACTGCCCCACCTTCCAGAAAGTTCTCATTTGTATGGATTTATCAGCAGTTCCCATTCATCAACTCAGCAGCGCATAAGAAGCCAAATTCATCATCCAGGTTTGACATCTACTGTTTCCAAGTGTTCAAACAGAGTGTGCCTTCATGGTTCTCCTATTTGAAATATCTTACATGAGAAAATTGGGACAGTTAACTACGGTTAGAAATTTTGAGTAGTTAATTCATAAAGGTACTAGCAGAAAAGAACCAAAGTTTAACACTATTGCATTCCCAGGCTGAAATTAAGCAGTCTTCTTGAAGAGTCTAGTATGAAAGCCTTAGACCAGAAAGTTGTTACCCCTCTGTAGCCCTATCTTTATCCCACCCATTCTATGAGTGTTAAAATAAGGGATGTGACTTTCCCGTCACTTGTGTGTGTCTTTTTTTTTTTTTACTTCTTTAATTATTGTAGGTCTTCAAGTTTCATAATCTATGGAACTGAAAAACTCAGGTATATGTGAAAGCAAAAGCAATTATCTGCACCTACAAGAGAAATTATATTTAACTCAATTGTAAATCAGTTAACATAATGCTTACTGTGTGTCACATCCTGTGTTAACAGGAAACATAATACATGAGAACACAGAAAACTCTAATCACAGTTAATTCCAAAACTTTACTATAGCCAAAGTTACAAACTAACCACTGATGAACCAGGTCTTTTCCAGACCTGTCCATGTTGGTGGGAGTCCTCATCTTCCCTTGCCTCTTTCCCTTCTGGTCTCATGGGCTGTATCAGAACTGAAAGTCAGACAAAAGAAGGGCAGCAAAACTACAGGCTTCTACAGATCACCACCCGTCATCTCTCTCTGGAAAAGTCTTGTCTTGAACTTTATCCACTGGTGATAAGTATTGTACTGGAGAAGACCAAGCTAGCCTGAGGCAAAACTCCCAAGGTAATGAGTTTATATTCAGAGCCCTACATACTCCTTTCAGCATGTCATTTTATCCACAGTAGGGGCTGGCTCTATCCCAGCAGACAGCACAATGTGGAGCCCAGAGGAGGTATCAATAAATATTTGTAGGATCAACAAATTGAGTAATTAATACGTAGTTTCTATTCCTGGATTCCTTAGCCACCATCAGCCAAGTTCCACAGCAGCAATAAAACATGGTCACTATCACAACTTACCACAGAAAGTCATCCTCAGAAAGTCATCTCAGATTCAATTAAAATGCTCACAACAGGGAGAGGCACTCAAATTTGACTATTCCAGGGTAGATAAATTAATCAATAACTTTTTACCTGACAGTTTCCATAAATACAATGAATGTCCAGGGTTAAATTTTCAGATATTATCAAAAGCTGAGGCCAAAAAAAAAAAAAAAAAAAAAAAAAGCTGAGGCCAGGGGAATCCCTCAGATCACAGACACCTTTCCCTAATCCACAAGGCTATGCCTGGAGCCAAACATTTTGACCTCTGCTGGAGAAAGGGAAGAGAGGGGAATTTTTTCTTTATTTCTGTATATATTCTGTTATGCTCTTCATTACTACCAAGCAAATCTAAAATAGATTGTGCCACAATCATTTTAAAATATATCACAAGGCCGACTCAAGAAAAACAAAAATAGTCTCTCTTGCTTATTATTAACACAGGTTATTTACACAGAGGCACAATGGTACACTGGTTAGCAGCACAGACTCCAGAAGGCTTACTACTTGTGGCTTTGGACAAGTTGCTTAACTGCTCTGTGCCTCTGTTGTCTCACCTCGTAGGAGACAGTAAAACACCTTCCTCCTAGAGTTGCCATGAGGAAGAACAGCGCATGGCACAAAATGTACACTTAGTAAGGAACAACATCTCTAATTTAAACTCAAGAAAACTAGACAGTAATCAGTCAAGCTACCAGCCATTTTGGTTTATACAACATAAATGCAAACCAAGGAATGAAAACAAGCACTAGATTTTCAAACAAATGAGCAGAGACTTGATAGTTGGGGCCTCAGATTAAAACATAACTGAAGAATTCACATTTTAGCAGTGCTCAGACATTTGAAGTTACTGTGATGAGTGACTGAAAATATAAATTCAGGTATCAACCAACAAATGGGAATTTTAAGAAGTAATGGTCTTTCCAGCACCCCTAAAATATATTGCAGAGTAAGTCAATCTCTCAACCCAAGGATGGTAATTGGCTAGAAAATGTTTTAAAATACTTCCCTACCAATTGGTAAATAGCCTCTGCCTCACACATGTCCCCAGCCACCCCTCCAGCCCCCCAGACACCGCCACAGTCCAGCACCAAAGGGCTAAGCCCTGACACAAGCTCAGCCAGGGACCTCCAGGACCGACTCCAGAGCTGCAACCAGCACGTATACCAGCACATACCACTTGTTATGGGTGGAATTAGGTCCCCAAAAAACAATATGTTGAAGTCCTAACCCCCAGTACCTCAAAATGTGATCTAATTTGGAAATAGGGTCTTTCCAGAAGTAATCATGTCACAGTAAGGTTATTATGGCATGCCCTAATCCAATAGGACTGGTGTCCTCGTAAAAAGGGGAAATTTGGACATCAAGACAGATACACACGCAAGGAGAATGCATGTGAAGATGAAGGCAGAGATGGGGATGATGCGTCTACAGGCCAAGGAACTCCAAAGATTGCCAGTAAGCCACCAGAATCTTGGAGAGAGGCATAGCACTCAGAAGGAACGAACCCCACTGACACCTTGATCTCAGACTTCAGGCCTCCAGAACTGTGAGACAATAAATTCATGTTCCTTAAGCCACTGAGCTTGTGGTATTTGGTTATGACAGCCCTAGCAAACTAATACACCACTTCTAATTATACCTTTCCATGATGTGGTATATACCTCCTGGACTTTTCATAAAACCTAAGCACAATTCCTCAAATCTTTGGGGAGACGAAAGCAAGATTATTGTGCAGCTGTCTGAGTACATTCTCATAACTCAATCAGAAGTCCAGAGCCTTTAGGAACTAACGGGGATTTGAGAATCGAAGGTTAAAAAAAAAAAAAAAAAAAGGCTGGACAACCACAGATTCCCAAAGCCTGGGACAGGTTAGATTTTCATGTTCCTGAACTGAAGCCAGGTTTTACTAACAACAGTTACTTGCAGCCCCACCTGCTCGTTAACTTTGGTCAACAGCCTTTGTGTACGTGAAAGAGCAAGTCTCCTGAGAAACACAGAAAACTGGATAAGGTTAAAATAGAGAGTCCTGTGGAATTGTTTTACCAGGCATTCTTGGAAGAAAATAATAAGAATGCCTGATTCTGAAACTCAAGTAACCTGCACATTCTTCATCTTAAAACCTCATGATGTAAATTGAACACTTATAGTAGAGATCTCAGGATATCATGAATTGATCTGATTTACATGTACTTGAATTTCCTCCCATTTTCTAGGCAAAGAAAAGAGGCCCAGCGATGCATAGTCAATCATGGTGGGGGGGCTGAAACTAGACTCTCACCAGATTTTCCATCAAACCACTCAATCCACTCAAATTAATATTAAATACTCATTATATGCTAAGGATACAGAGGCGAGAGCAGTGAGGAGAGGTGAGGAGTGGGGATGTGGACACCTAAAGAATTAAAGTAGAAAGGGTTAATACAGTGAGAACACTTAGAGCAGCCGTAGGTAAGAGTCAAAGTCACACAAAGGAGATGCCCTTTGAGCTGGACTTTTGAAAATAAGTCAGCGTTCACCAAGCTAATGTGGAGGCCAGGAAGGCAGAGGAAGAAAGGCTCTTCCAATCAGAACAGTAGGAGAAAAGTGACAAAGCACAGAGTGAGAGGTCCCCAGTGGGAAGTGTCTGGAGGAGGGCAAACTGGGCCTCGGATGTCAGAGGCTTGGGGCTTTATTTTACAGGCAAAGTAGAGCTACTGAAGGGTTTATATGGGATATGATCAGTTGTTTCAGAAAACTTGCTTAGTGACAATGTTTAAAATAAATGAGCTGGAGATAAGCTTTTAATAATTCTCCCTGCATCCAGCCTATTTCATGCGTTTGGGAAAAATAAGAGTAGAAAACGATAAGTCAATTCAAAAGGGGAACTAACAAATCGTGGTGGCCAGTTGAACAAAGGGAAGGAAAGTGAGGCCAAAGATGACCGTGAAAGTCTACAGTCAAAAAAAAAAAAGACAGATTGATGATGTTATCAACTGAGAAAATAAATCCTGGGAAAGGTGCTCATTCCTGAGGAACTTTCAGATTGTTTCTCACAGCTTCTTTCTGACACTAACAGGATCATAAAAGTGTGGAGCTGGTATAAAACTTTGTGATAAAAACCCTATCCACTGATTTAAGGTAAAGACAAGACATTTTGAGTGTTCGGCGTTGACAACACACACATTTCAAATACTGCCCTAGGAAGTATCTATATTTAACCTGATTGTAACAGGGCTAATTATTGTAACTTTGAAAAACAATTCTCAAACAGAGAAACACCAAATATTCCTCTTGTAAGTTATATTATAAAAGGCATCAATAAACCAAAGACAAATAATTGATTTTGATAATTTGGGATTTATATTTTAACACAAAGAATTCCAATGTAACTCCAAACTAAATTTATGCTTGAGTGTGGATAGGTATTCATTCAATTAATGGGAGAACACAAGAGGCAATTCAGATATATAAAGGTTTAGCAACATCCTAAAGGACCTCCACTCTTATTTATCATGAGTTTGAACAAAATATGGAGCACGCATGAGTTTATGTCCAATAGCACTTGTAAAAGTATATCAAGAGCTTTGTAAAACCAATCATTAATATAGACTTTGAAATTATTCATAGAAGTAGCCTCAAGTCTTCTCATTTTATATTCTATCCTTAAGCCACCTCTTCCATTTCCATGCAGTTGTTGTCTGATGATTCCAAATACAGTCCTCTCTCCTGGGCTCCAGATCTTTTTCAACTGGGTACCATACCTCTCAGCTCAAACTGAACACAACCAAAACTAAAATCAAGTCTTTTGTCTCCCCAGATAAGCTGGCACTTCCTTCTTTATTGTCTATCTTGGCTAATGGAATTGTCATCTACCTAGGCTCCCTACGGCTGGAGCTTCAGAGTCATCCAGGATGACTCATTCTAAATACCTCAATCAGTCCCTACACCCATTTTCTAACTAAGTCTGCCCTCTCCCCTTCCAGCCACATTGCTACCTGCCATGTTTCAGGATCCCATAATTCTTGCATGGAAAATTGCAGTATCCTTTTTCACCTTGCCTCAAATATCTATACTTCCAACAAAGTGACCCCTCTGAAGCATAACTCTCTAAAGCACCACCATATTCTTTGGATAAATATACATCAATAGCTTCTCCTTGTCTTCAGGATGAATTCAAACAGCTTATGTAGTCGGCAAAATAATGACCCTCCAAAGATGTCCATGTCCTAATTCCAGAACTTGCGATGCCACAGTACCTCAGCTATATTCTCTCTTAAATGTATTTTTCACAAGCAAAACACATCCAGGTTTACTAGAAAATCCCATCCCTACTAAGTCAGTAATGAGATGACAAGCAAAACGCTGCAGAAACAAAAGAACATTAGGAAACTTTTACAGAGACACCACCTCAAAGAGCACCAATGTAAAGGTACACCACTGACACTGCACTCCCTACCCTAGTTGCGAAGTCAAGAAACCTCCGATGTTGACAGATTTTGATGGTTAAAGAACTTTACAGAAAAAAATGTGCTCCAAGAGGGCAACACAACTCACCTGGCAAGGAACACGCTCTGAAAGCTCACGCAGAAGTGCTCCTCGAGTCCATGTTTCTAAGAGAGCTGTTCTCCCCCCTCAAAAAACAACTGGTCAAAACAGCACTAGTGGAAGCACCTGCTGCTGAATCAGCAGCTTTAGGTTCATTTGTTTAGTTTTTCTCTCCAGTCACTTTCCCCAACAATACTTATAAAGGCTTGTTTTTACACAAAAAGGTCAGACTATTAAAACATAATAAAAAAATTTTTTAATGGTCAGGCTTCAGGTATGGTACTAGGAAACTTAGATTCTTAATCAGAGCTTGTATTTCCCATAGGGCATGGGTCCAAGCAAGTTATCTTCTCCCTTTAAGCAGAAACTTGTTGCCATCTCACTGTTTTTCCCAGTTTCCAGTGCCCTATACTACCGGTTGTCATCACACTTGACATGCCCATCTGCAAGGCTTAGTCCATTTCAGGCAGGTTTTATACCATTTCTAAGCCTTTCTTTAGGAGATTATTTCACCTAATTCAACAAAGACCAATTATATCCCATTCATTACCTCATTCATTTATGGAATTAACACATTTTAACCTCCTTCTGCATACAGGCACTGGGCCTTTTCAGAAAGGAAGTTGTCATAGACTTGAATGTTTTTATCCCCCCAAATTCGTGTTGGTACCTAATCCCCAATGTGATTGTATTTGGAAGTGGGGCCTTTCAGAGGTGAATAGGTCATGAGGGTAGAGCCTTCATTAATGGGATTAGTGCCCTTATAGAAGAAACTTCAAAGAGATCCTTGCCCCTTCTACCATGTGAGGACACAGCAAAAAGATGAATCTATGAACCAGGAAGCAGGTCCTCACCAGATATAAAATTTTGGACTTCCCAGCCTCCAAAACTGTGAGAAATAAATTTCTGTTGTTTATAAGCCACCCAATCTATAGTATTTTCATTGCAGCAGCCAAGCTAAGACAGAAGCCAAAAGCATATAAGACCCAATACCACTGCTAATACTGGGGTTCCAGATGTCACTCCCAATCAAGAAAGATAATTTCCTAAGTAGCTACTCTGTCCCCAACATCACAGGGTTACAGAGGACTTATAAAACATGGTTCCTGCTCCCACAGACTTTACACAAGCAGTCAGAAAATCAAAATGCATAAACATGAAAGAACAAGAGAAAGAGCCAAGTGAATAGCTTCTTTCAAGGTAGACAAGAGTTAACACAAGGGGAAGGGGTGTTTCAATGTGGACTAAGTCAAATAAGCTATAGGAGGTCCAGAAGACCTGTTGCTTGAGCTGAGCGTTCTGTCTGGTGTGGTGAAGTGTTGGATTGCATTACACGAAAAGAAAACACAGGAGCCAGTGCTGAGTCGAGAATTTGCACAGGATTTTGAAGGCTGCCTAGGATATTTTCCACTTTAATCAAAGGAACTGCTAAAGAAACTATTTCTCTCAAACTAAGAAAATATAGAAAATATCCTGGGGGGATAGGGTATGTGAAAAACTACTCATGGAGTAACACTTGGAAAGGAAATATTACTTTCCCTTTTAAGGGGGGGAACATTAATGTTTTCAACTCCCATCTTATTCCATTATTTCAATAACAGAAGTGCTTTGAACTTTTAATCTACTATCTTTCTACAAACTACCATAAAGAGAGAACATTCTCTCCCCTATGAAAAAAAAATGCTCCTTTACTGGTATTTACAAATTACATTTTGTGTGGAAATGACAATACAAGTAAGACACCCTGGCTTCTATTAGTTTGGGCCAATAAGAGACACCAGAGACCAGCAAAGGCACAAAACTCCATTCCTCCAATTGCATAAGGCTCATTTTCATGATTTTATAGAACATCATTTCTAGGAACATTACATAACCCTAATAATTCACAGAATAAAAGCACCCTTGTCAGGTTGCAGTGGATATCAAACTAAGAGCAAAATCATTGCTATATTTTGAGAAATGTGTATCAAATTTATATTTCCAATGTTATGAAACAGTTCGGAAAAAACAAATCAAACATCAACATCACAACAAAGAAAAAGAGAGGCAGGATTCATAATATTAAAATGATATCACATTACCAGCTGAAAATACGTCCAGTCTCTAATCACAGCACTTTACTAGCCCAGTGAAAATCAAAGGGGGAGATAGAACATCGAAAATAAGGTTAATGGTTCTAACATTTTATTGCAACAAGAACTACCCTTCTTTTTAGAAATGATTTTTCCACTATCAGGTCATTTCGGGGACCTTTTATTAATCTCCCAAATTGATCTTTAATAATCTAGAAATAGTGAATGAATACCTCTTCAGGAAATATTATATAACAGCCAAAACAAACTGCATCTAGACAATGATCTGTTGTAAAATAAAAATTATCTTAGTCAAGGTTTGGATTCAATATACTGAAAACAAATCTGTACCACTGCAGCAAAGAAAGGTTGGGCTTTTCTTTTCCTTTGCTGAATAAAGATAGAAGTTGGTAAGAATTGCTAGGTTCTTAAAAGAAAATAATTATATCGCTTAGCTGACAGTGCTTTGTATATAGAAGGTGCTCAAAAAATACTTAGTAAAAGAATTAATTACTTTTTAACTGTGAAAAGTTTAAATTAAAAAGTTGATTTATCAGGTCAGCCCAGCCTATACAATGAGGACAGCTTTTTTTGGATGGAAAGATATTTCTCCATCATCTCCCTCACCATCTCCACCCAAATTTCAGCCAGGTCTGGCAGCAATCATCTTCCACTCAGTAAAAAGGAGCAATGCCTTATTATACAATTACGTGTTATTGCTTTTCCTCTATAAACAAACACAAAATTTCAGAAACATGGTAGCACTAGGTCTAGATTCTTTGTCATGTTTTTCTGCTTGGCAGAAACCTACAAAGAACAGATGGAGAAATAGTGGTGGTTAAAAACAAAAATACACATATAATCATTTATAGTCTTTTCAAAAAACTGGAACAATTCTGCATGCAAATATTTCATCTGTCTTGGAAGACATAATGAATTTTCAATAGGCATAGTCAAGAAAAGACAGCTTTGACAGGGAAAAACATCAAGTAGCATCTGATAGAAAACATGCTAGACTATGAATAGCTGAAACTTTCCACACCCACAAGTACACATTTTTGAAAAAAGAAACTCATTGAATGTTCTTCAGGTTATACTCATATTCCTCCGTGATAGATGAAAAAGATGAAAACAGGGCTCTTACAGTTCAGAGAATTTCCCAGTCTACCAGAAAAGAACAATAAATATCTGCTAAATTTTCATATTTTTCCCAGTGAGATAGTATTATACTGAGACCCTCCTGCAAAATTAATTCTTCCTAAAAAATGTGAAGAATAATAATTACCTCTTACAATGTTTATAAAGGCTTATCTCAAGTCCCAAAATTTAGAATGTATTGTTTAAGAAAACTTTTTAGGGAGACCTTCAAGATGGCAGAGGAGTAAGATGTGGAGATCACCTTCCTCCCCTCAAATACATCAAAAATACATCTACATGAAGAACAACTCCTACAGAACACCAACTGAATGCTGGCAGAAGACCTCAGACTTCCCAAAAGGCAAGAAACTCCCCCACATACCTGGGTAGGGCAAAAGAAAAAAGATAAAAACAGAGACAAAAGAATAGGGATGGAACCTGCACCTCTGGGACGGAGTGTGAAGGCAGAAAAGTTTCCACACACTAGGAAGCCCCTTCACTGGCAGAGATGGGGGTGGCGGAGGGAAGCTTTGGAGCCACAAAGGAGAGCACAGCAACAGGGGTGCAGAGGGCAAAGCGGAGACATTCCCGCACAGAGGATCAGTGTGAACCAGCACTCACCAGCCTGACAGGCTTGCCTGCACACCTGCCATGGCAGGTGAAGGCTGGGAGCTGAGGCTCAGGCTTCAGAGGTCAGATTCCAGGGAGAGGACTGGGCTTGGCTGCATGAACACAGCCTGAAGAGGGCTAGTGCGCCACACCTAGCCAGGAGGGAGTCCGGGAAAAAGTCTGGACCTGCTGAAGAGGCAAGAGAAAATTGTTTCGGTGTGAGCGAGGAGAGGGGATGCAGAGCACCACCTAAGTGAGCTCCAGAGACGGGCACAAGACGCAGCTATAAGCTCAGACCCCAGAGAAGGGTATGAAATGCTAATGCTGCTGCTGCAGCCACCAAGAATCCTGTGTGCAAGCACAGGTCAATATCCACACGCCCCCAGGGGCCTGTGCAGCCCGACACTGCCAGGGTCCTGTCATCCAGGGACAACTTCCCCGGGAGAACACACAGCATGCCTCAGGCAGTTGCAACATCATGCCATCCTCTGCCACCAAACGCTCGCCCTGCATTCCAATTATGACTACTGTACCCCTCCCTCTCTCAAGCCTGAGTTAGCCAGAGTCCCCTAGTCAGCCGCTGCTTTAACCCTCTCCTGTCTGAGTGGGTAACAGATGCCTGAGGGTGGCCTACTTGCAGAGGTGGAGCCAAAACCAAAGCTGAACCCGAGGAGGTGTGTGAACAAAGAAGAGAAAGGGAAATCTCTTCCAGCAGCCTCAGGAGCAGAGGATTAAATCTCCATTATCAACGTGATGTACCCTGCATCTGTGAAATACCTGAACAGACAATGAAACATCTCAAAATTGAGGCAGTGGATGTTGGGAGCAACTGTAGACTAGGGATTTGCTGTCTGCACTGATTTGTTTCTGATTTTCATGTTTTTCTTAATTTAGTGTTTAGTGCTTGTTATCATTGGTGGATTTGTTTCTTGAATTTGTTGCTCTCTTCTTTTTATTATTATTACTTTAACAAATTTTTTTTCTTTCTTTTTTTCTCCCTTTTCTTCTGACCTGTGTGGCTGACAGGGTCTTGGTGCTCCAGCCAGGTGTCAGGCCTGAGCCTCTGAGGTGGGAGAGCCATGTTCAAGACATTGGTCCACCAGAGACCTCCCGGCCCCATGTAATATCAATCTGTGAGAGCTCTCCCAGAGATTTGTATCTCAACACTAAGACCCAGCTCCACTCAATGGCCAGCAAACGCCAGTGCTGGATGTCCCATACCAAACAACTAGCAAAACAGGAACATAACCCCACCCATTAGCAGAGAGCCTGCCTAAAATCATACTAAGTTCACAGACAACCCAAAAAACACCACTGGAAGTGGCCCTGCCCACCAGAAAGACAAGATCGATCCATGCCCACCCACTAGAACACAGACACCAGTCCCCTCCACCAGGAAGCCTACACAAGCCACTGAACCAACCTCACGCACTGGGGGCAGATACCAAAAACAACAGGAACTATGAACCTGAAGCCAGCAAAATGGAATCTCTAAACACAGTAAGCTAAGCAAAATGAGAAGACAGAAAAATATTCAGCAGATGAAGGAGCAAAGTAAAAAGCCACCGGACCAAACAAATGAAGAGGAAATAGACAGTCTACCTGAAAAAGAATTCAGAGTAATGATAGTAAAGATGATCAAAAATCTCAGAAATAGAATGAAGATAATATAAGAAATGTTTAACAAGGACCTAGAAGAACTAAAGAGCAAATAAACAATGATGAACAAGACAATAAATGAAATTAAAAATTCTCTAGAAGAAATAAATAGCAGAATGACTGAGGCAGAAGAATGGATAAGTGACCTGGAAGATAAAATAGTGGAAATAACTACCACAGAGCAGAATAAAGAAAAAAGAATGAAAAGAACTGAGGACAGTCTCAGAGACCTCTGGGACAACATTAAACGCACCAACATTCGAATTATAGGGGTCTCAGAAAAGGAAAAGAAAAAGAAAGGGACTGAGAAAATATTTGAAGACATTATGGTTGAAAACTTCCCTAACATGTGAAAAGGAAATAGTCAGTGAAGTCCAGGAAGTGCAGAGAGTTCCATACAGGATAAATCCAAGGAGAAACATGCCAATACACATATTAATCAAACTATCAAAAGTTAAATACAAAGAAAAAATATTAAAGCAGCAATGGAAAAGCAACAAATAACATACCAGGGAATCCCCATAAGGTTAATAACTAATCTTTCAGCAGAAACTCTACAAGCCATAAGGAAGTGGCAGGACATACTTAAAGTGATGAAAGGGAAACACCTACACCCAAGATTACCCTACCCAGCAAGGATATCATTCAGATTTCATAAAGAAATTAAAAACTTTACAGACAAGCAAAAGTTAAGAGAATTGAGGGCCACCAAATCAGCTTTACAACAAATGTTAAAGGAACTTCTCTAGGCAGGAAACACAAGAGAAGGAAAAGACCTACAATAACAAACCCAAAACAATTAAGAAAATGGTAGTAAGAACATACATAAGGATAATTACCTTAAATGTAAATGGCTTAAATGCTCCAATCAAAAGACATAGACTGGCTGAATGGATCCAAAAACAAGACCTATGTATGTGCTATCTACAAGAGACACACTTTAAACCTAGGGACACATACAGACTGAAAGTGAGGGGATGGAAAAAGATACTCAGTGCAAATGGAAATCAAAAGAAAGCTGGAGCAGCAATACTCATATCAGACAAAATAGACTTTAAAAGAGAGACTACTACAATACACAAAGAAGGACACTACATAATGATCAAGGGATCAATCCAAGAAAAAGGTATAACAATTGTAAATATTTATACACCCAACATAGAGCACCTCAACACATAAGGCAAATGCTAACAGCCATAAAAGGGGAAATCAACAGTAACACAATCAGAGTAGGGGACTTCAACACCCCACTTTCACCAATGGACAGATCATCAAAAATGAAAATAAATAAGGAAACACAAGCTTTAAATGATACATTAAACAAGATGGACTTATTTGATATTTATAGGACATTCCATCCAAAAACAACAAAATACACTTTCTTCTCAAGTGCTCATGGGACATTCTCCAGGATAGACCATATCTTGGGTCACAAATCAAGCCTTGGTAAACGTAACAAAAGGGAAATCATATCAAGTATCTTATCCGACCACAACACTATGAGACTAGATATCAATTACAGCAAAAAAACTGTAAAAAATACAAACATATGGAGGCTAAACAATACGCTACTAAATAACCAAGAGATCACTAAGTAAATCAAAGAGGAAATCAAAAACTACCTAGAGGCTTCCCTGGTGGCGCAGTGGTTGAGAGTCCGCCTGCCGATGCAGGGGACACGGGTTCGTGCCCCGATCCGGGAAGAT
>NC_041224.1:131537860-131539729 GCF_002837175.3 Physeter macrocephalus
GCGGCTGGGCCCGTGAGCCACGGCCGCTGAGTCTGCGCGTCCGGAGCCTGTGCTCCGCAACGGGAGAGGCCACAACAGTGAGAGGCCCGTGTACCGCAAAAAAAAAAAAAAAAAAAAAATACCTAGAAACAGGGGCTTCCCTGGTGGCGCAGTGGTTGTGAGTCCACCTGCCGATTCAGGGGACACGGGTTCGTGCCCAGGTCCGGGAAGATCCCACATGCCGCGGAGCAGCTGGGCCCGTGGGCCATGGCTGCTGAGCCTGCGCGTCCGGAGCCTGTGCTCCACAACGGGCGAGGCCACAACAGTGAGAGGCCCGCGTACCACACACACACAAAAAATTACCTAGAAACAAATGACAATGAAAAAACGACGACCCAAAACCTATGGGATGCAGCAAAAGCACTTCTAAGAGGGAAGTTTAGAGCAATAAAATCCTACCTCAAAAAACAAGAAAAATCTCAAATAAACAACCTAACCTTATATCTAAAGCAACGAGAGAAAGAAGAACAAAGAAAACCCAAAGTCAGTAAAAGGAAAGAAATCATAAAGATCAGATCAGAAAAAAATGAAACAGAAATGAAATAAACAATAGCAAAGATCAATAAAACTAACAGCTGGTTCTTTGAGAATATAAACAATATTGATAAACCATTAGCCAGATTCATCAAGAAAGAAAGGGAGAAGACTCAAATCAATAGAATTAGGAATGAAAAAGAAGTAACAACTGACATGGCAGAAATACAATGGATTATGAGAGATTACTACAAGAAACTCTATGCCAATAAAATGAACAACCTGGAAGAAATGGACAAATTCCTAGAAAAGTACAAGCTTCCAAGACTGAACCATGAAGAAATAGAAAATCTGAACAGACCAATAACAAGCACTGAAATTGAAACTGTGATTAAAAATCTTCCAACAAACAAAACCCCAGGACCAGATGGCTTCACAGGTGAATTCTATCAAACATTTAGAGAAGAGCTAACACCTATCCTTCTCCAACTCTTCCAAAAAATTGCAGCTTCCCCAACTCTTCCAAAAAATTGCAGAGGAAGGAACACTCCCAAACTCATTCTATGAGGCCAACATCACCCTGATACCAAAACCAGACAAAGATGTCACAAAAAAAAAAAACCACTACAGGTCAATATCACTTATGAACATTGGTGCAAAAATTCTCAACAAAATACTAGCAAACAGAAACCAACAGCACATTAAAAGGATCATACACCATAATCAAGTGGGGTTTATTCCAGGAATGCAAGGATTCTTCAGTATATGTAAATCAATCAATGTGACACACCATATTAACAAACTGAAGGATTAAAAGGATTACATATGGTAATCTCAAAGGATGCAGAAAAAGCTTTTGACAAAATTTAACACCATTTATGACAAAAACTCTCCAGAAAGTAGGCATAAAGGGAAACTACCTCAACATAAAAAAGGCCATATATGACAAACCCACAGCCAACATCATTCTCAATGGTGAAAAACTGAAACCATTCCCTCTAAGATCAGGAACAAGACAAGGGTGTCCACTCTCAACACTATTATTCAACATAGTTTTGGAAGTTTTAACCGTAGCAATCAGAGTAGAAAAAGAAATAAAAGGAATCCAAATCAGAAAAAAGTAAAACTGTCACTGTTTGCAGATGACATGATACTATACATAGAGAATCCTAAAGAAGCTACCAGAAAACTACTAGATCTAATCAATGAATTTGGTAAAGTAGCAGGGTACAAAATTAATGCACAGAAATCTCTTGCTTTCCTATACACTAACAATGAAAAATCTAAGAGAGAAATTAAGGAAACACTCCCATTTACCACTGCAACAAAAAGAATAAAATACCTAGGAATAAACCT
>NC_041224.1:131540477-131555419 GCF_002837175.3 Physeter macrocephalus
ACATTTCTCCAAAGAAGATATACAGATTGCCAACCAACACATGAAAGGATGCTCAACATCACTAATCATTAGAGAAATGCAAATCAAAACTGCAATGAGGTATCACCTCATACCAGTCAGAATGGCCATCATCAAAAAATCTACAAACAATAAATGCTGGAGAGAGCGTGGAGAAAAGTGAACCCTCTTGCACTGTTGGTGGGAATGTAAATTGATACAGCCACTATGGAGAAAAGTATGGAGGTTCCTTAAAAAACTAAAAATAGAACTGCCATATGACCCAGCAATCCCACTACTGGACATATACCCTGAGAAAACCATAATTCAAAAAGAGTCATGTACCACAGTGATCATTGCAACACTATTTACAATAGCCAGGACATGGAATCAACCTACGTGTCCATCGACAGATGAATGGATAAAGATGTGGCACATATATGCAATGGAATATTACTCAGCCATAAAAGGAAACAAAATTTAGTTATTTATAGTGAGGTGGGTGGACTTAGAGACTGTCATACAGAGTGAAGTAAGTCAGAAAGAGAAAAACAAATACTGTATGCTACCACATATTTATGGAATGTAAAAAAAAAAAATGATTCTAATGAAGCTAGGGGCAGGACAGGAATAAAGACGCAGACTTAGAGAATGGACTTGAGGACATGGGGAGGGGAGAAGGTAAGCTGAGATGAAGTAAGAGAGTAGCACTGACATATAAACACTACCAAATATAAATAGCTAGTGGGAAGCAGCTGCATATAGCACAGGGAGATCAGCTTGGTGCTCTGTGACCACTTAGAGGGGTGGGATAAGGAGGGTGGGAGGGAGATTCAGGAGGGAGGAGGTATGGGGATATATGTATACATAGAGCAGATTCACTTTGTTATACAGCAGAAACTAACACAACATTGTAAAGCAATTATACTCCAATAAAGGTTTTTTTAAAAATAAAAAAGAAAACTTTTAAATAAAAAACCTAGCTCATTATCATTACTATCATTATTTTTTAAATGAAGCAAAGATGTTTCCAACAACGACAGTAACAACAACAAAAAAACCACTAATGGGAAGGATACAAGAAAACCAAAAAGTCCAAATAATATAATATTTGGGAAAGATAATGGTACTTAACAATGCTAACCACGGTGATAAAATAAATATCAAAAAAGTTATTATAACTTTTAAAAATAGGTGGTTATTTCAGTAAAACTGGAGTCTTGCTAATTGAATGTAATATTTCTTTAATGGCAATAGATTCAGTACACGCTGCACAGCTTAACAGCCAAATACCTATTGAATTCATGGTACTGAGAAACTTCAGACAACCCACAATATGTAAATCTTCTTCAACTTAATTGTTGACAGATAAAAAAAAATGAAATTTGGAATCTGCATGCGTGCACACACACATACACAAGTATAAACACACACAAATTTACTCATACGTACTTAAGAACTGTGAAGGTCTGAGGTTATAACCTATCTGCAAGCAAACGTATTAGCCTGTCACTGCTTCATGGCCAATGACAGAAGAGACTTCTAGGTCAGAGACAAAGGACATGATTACTCACAGCACAGCAAGCATGAGCTTCACATTTACTTTGGTTCTCCTTGCTCCCCAAGTCCCAACGCAGTAATGTTGAGCATCTCACATAAATGCTATGCAGAGTTGGTTTTCATCAAGCCAAGGAATACTAAGCTAAAGCAAACCCAATCTTTTATAATAGACAGCAAGCAAATCTGCCCTACCTTTGCCTTAGAGGGAAACATTATCTTTATTATACTGGACAGTAAATAAACCTGCCCCTGCTCCAGAGGAAGACATCACTAGCTCCATCTAGCAAGGCTTTTCACTATACAAACATCCTTGAAAGGATTGTCTGCAGGAAAAGCTGTCAGTGCTTTTGCTTGCAAGACTGCAGAAATACAAGAGGCCCACAGAGAATTGTCTCCCAGTACATAGATGTTATTTGTAATATATAGAGAGTTTATTACCTTTAAGTCCCATTTTGCCAGCTTGGAGAACCTCCTATTTCTCTAAGTATTCTATTTTAATATGACTCCAAGGCCCTACCTCTCTATTGTGAGAGGATCTTTGGTCTGTCAGGTTCCTGCCTTCCTTAATAACTCAGAGAAACCTAGGGGGTCAGTCAAAGCAAAGGCCAACTGTGATTGTTCTCACATCTTCCCTGGATCTGGAACTCAGATTCACCCTGTTAATGCAAGAGGATTTCATGCTCCCCTAGATTCTAGGTGCTCTAGATTACCTCGTGTATTAGTTTTCTGTTGCTGTCATAACAAATTACCTCAAATGAAGCAATTAAACCAATACCTATTTATTACCTCATAGTTTCTGTATCTCATAATTCTGGGCACAGAATAGCTCAATTGGACTCTGACTAAAGGGGTTGGCAGGGCTCCATGCCTTACTGGATGTTTTGGAAAAGAATACTCACAAACACATTCAGGATGTTGGCAGAATTCAGTTCCTTCTCATATTTTCCACTTGGTCCTTTCACCTTCAAGCCAGCAATTATATTCCAAGTCCTTCTCACTTGTGGAATCTCTGACATCTTCTTGTCCTCTGCTCTCTGCTTTTAAGAGCTCACGTAATTGTACTAGACCCACTCAGATAATCTAGGATAATCCTCCTATTTTAAGGTCAATGGATTAGTAAACTTAATTACATCTGCAAAGTCTCTTTTGCCATGTAAGGAAATATACTCCTGGGGATTAGGGCATAGGATCTTCTTGGGGGTCATTAATATTTCTACCACTCTCTGCTACACAAAGTGTGGTCTTTAGGCCAGCAGTATTAACATCATCTGGGAACTTGTGAGAAAAGCAGAATCTCAGGATTCACCCCATATCTGGTTAATTAGAACCTACACTTTAACAAGATCCTCAGATGACTCATATACACATTGAAGTCTGGTCTTCAGGGTGAAGTGATGTCCAGAAAAGCACTGGATATCTATAGGTCTAGAACATATTGCCAGATGCTGCTCCTACCACTCAAAAAATTAGAGACAGTCAAAATTTGGGTAATCAGAAAATATTCCTCCCCTTCTCCCTGCTAATGACAATTTTTCTAGAGTCTTCACTTGACAAAACCTAGAAAGCTGAAGCTTTGCAACTGGGGTTAAGATTCTTATCCTTGTCATTACCACCTCCTGCTGGCTGAGATTCTGCCAAGGTAGCAAGTTTCCTCAGGTTGCAGAAGGAGGTCATTCCTTCCACGAGCATTAAAATTTTTCATTGCATATATGTACAGCCAGTTTTCTCAAGGCATGCTGACAGTAAGGTGAACTGATAAGAAAAAATCCTCATAGTCTTAATTTCATATCATTCCTCGTCCTTAACCCTCAAGCACCTAGTAGAGATCCCAAGTCACTAGCCCAGAACTGCCTTTACATTATAAAGAGTTTTTCCTGAAGAGCTGGTACCTTTTTACAGCTGACATTAGCTGGGGCTACTTCCATCCATCAGAGATATTTTAATAATTTTGAATCTCAAAAGAAATATCCTTAGTTCCTATGTAATTTTGCAAAACTAAATCTGATTCAAATAACTGCAAGACTTTTTCATTTCATGTAATTTCATGTCACTCACTATTAATGGAAACAAAAACTGAATTAGAGTTTAGAGTCAAGGCCCCATATCACTTTAAATTGAAATAAAAATGGCTTTGTTAACTAATAACACTATAATTTTCCTCATTTTTTAATATGAAGCAAGCCAGAAGTTGCATTTAAATTATGGAGTAATGATGTCATCATCATGACAAAATAAGAGTTTTCTACTATCTTGCCCCTGAAGAACACCGATTTAGAAAATCTCCCATGGACAAGGGAGCCTTTGGGGAAATCCAGGAGTTCAGCAGAGAAGTTCAAGCACACCACTGGAGCAAAAAAATCTGAGATTGGAAGTACTGAAGAAGATAAGAGGAACAGCTTCACTTTACCTGCAACATCTCTCCCCCAAAACAGCACAACTTAAAAAGAGTCCTTCTTGTCCCATATTTCTCACATGAGGGAAAGTGAGAATGCGTGAGTGAGCACTCCAGCTTCCCCAGCTGTATGGGACACTGTTAAAGAGACCAACTTCTTTCTCACCCCATCCAGAATACTGAGTCATGAACTGCAAGACTAGGGCAGAGAGTGGCTGGGAGAACAGCAGCCAAGGGTCAGAACAGAATTATCAAAGGTAGGTGGGTCCTACCATGTGCTTCACAGACTCCATCAGGAAGCCTGCCAACAAATCACTGGGGATGCCTCACTTGCAAATTCCAGCATCTAGCCCATGAAACCACCAACACTCCATGCGCCAAACCCACAGAACACCCAAACCCAAGACCAGCAATCTGTGCACTCCTCCAAGGGTGGGAAGAGCAAGCTTTTGCAGACAGCTAGTGAGCATCCACAGAAAGCAGCCCAACCTTGAAGACATGGGAGAAACCACGTGAACTTGGGCATATAGCACCACATTAGGGAAAGCAAAAGGGAAGCTGTCAGCACCCAGCCTGGCTTTACAGGATCAAGATAAGGCATACAAACTTAAGAATTCTGCCACAAGAGAGAAAAAATTGCTAGCAGGCATATTCATAGAAAAAGTCTGAGAAAGCTTCAGAATCCCTAACAGGGCTAATGGAAGGTATTTCTCTTTTGAAGATAGTCATTAAAGACTCGAGGAGGTTACTGCTTCTTCAAATGTGAAGGCAGCAAAATAAGAATCTAGGAACGTGAAAAACCAAGAAAACAACACCAAGGTAACATAATAATTTTCCAATACCCTCAATTTACCCAGTAAAGAATTGGAATAGTTGTTTTAAGGAAGCTCAGTAGGCTAGAAGGAAACACAGAAAGACAATTTCAAAAAAATCAGGAAAATACATAAACAAAATGAAAAGTTTAACAAAGAGACAGAAGTCATAAAAAAGAACCAAATAGAAATTCTGGAACTGAAGAATACAATGAATTAAATGAAAAATGCAATAGAGAGGATCAATACCTCAACCTAGATCAAGCAGAAGAAAGAATCTGTGAAGTCAAAGCCAGATCCTTTGAAATTATTCAGAGAGGAAGGAGGAAAAAAGAATGAAAAAGAGTGAAGACAGACTATGTGAACTACAGGATACCATTAAAAGAAACAATCTACATGTTACTGAAGTCCTAGAGGAAGAAGAGAAGGGGAAGGGGCAGAAAGATTATTTAAACAAATAATGGATAAGAACTTCCCAAATCTGAAGTAAGCTTCCAAATTCAAAAGCTAATAGGACAAAATTTCAACCCAATTTTCTCCAAGACACATTATAATAAAGCTCTCTAAAATTTAACACAAAAAAGAGAATTTTAGAAGCAACAAAAGGGAAAAAATCCCCACATACAAGAGAACCACAATATAAGGTTATCAGTGGATTTCTCAGTAGAAACTTACAGGCCAGGAGAGAGTGGGATGATATATTCAAAGTGCTGAAAGAAAAAAAAAAAACAAAAAAACCTGTTACTAAGAATATTTTACCCAGCAAAGCTGTCCTTTGGAAATTAAGGAGAGATAAAGACTTTTCCAAACAGACAAAAGCTGAGGGAGTTAATCACCACTAGATCTAGCTTATAAGAAAAGGTGAAAGGATTTCTTCAAGCTGAAATGAAAGGATACTAATTAGTAACAAGAAAATATAAAAAACAACAGTAAAAAATATATATATACAGTCAAATTCAGATTACTAAAGTGATATGGTGATATGTTAACCACTTGACCCTAGTATATAGGTTAAAGAACAAAAGTATTAAAAATAACTGTGCTACATAGTAATATGTTAATGCAGAATTTAAAAAGGTAAAGCACAACATCAAAATATAATATATCAGGGGGAAGTAAAGTGTAGAGTTTTTGTATGCAGTTGAAGTAGTTATCAGTGTAAAATAGACTACTATATCTAAAGATATTTTAGATGTAACCACACAGCAAACAGCTACAGTAGGTACACAAAAAATAAGGAAATCAAAACACACCACTATAGAAAATTATCAGTTCACAAAGGAAGATAGCAAGAGAAGAACAAACAAGGAAACTACACTCAGAAAACAACTAATAAGATGGCATTAGTATGTCCTTACCTATCAATAATTACTTTAAATATAACTGGATTAAATTCTCAAATCTAAAGGCATAGAGTGGATGGATGAATTTAAAAAACAAGACCTAACTAATGTTGCCTACAGAAGACTCACTTCAGTTTTAAGGACAATCATTTCACCTTTGAGGGGACGGAAAAAAATATTTCATGCAAGTGGAAACCAAGAGCAAATGGGGATAACTATACTTATATCAGACAAAATACACTTTAAATCAGAAACCATAACAAGAGAAAAAGAATGTCATTATTTTATAATAAAGAGGTCAATTTATCATGAGCATATAACAATTGTAAATATATATTCACTCAATACTGGAGCATCTAAATAGATTAAGCAAACAATAACTGGTTTGAAGGGGAAAATGACACCAATATAATAATAATAGGGATTTTAATATCTGACTTCCAACAATCAACGGTCATCCAGACAGAAAATCAATAAGGAAAGAGTGGACTTAAATAACACTATAGACCACACGAAACTAACAGATATATACAGAACATTCCATTCATCAGCAAATAAATATTTTTCTCCATTTCACATGGAACATTCTCCAGAAGAGATCATATGTTAGATTAAAAACAAGTCTTAGCAAATTTAAGAAGATTGAAATCTTCAATTTCAGACCACAATGTTATCAAACTAGAAATCAATAACAAGAGGAAAACTGGAAAACTCACAAGAATGTAAAACTTAAACACAATCCTGAACAACCATTAAGTCAAAGAAGAAATTTAAAAGGGAAATTAGAAAGTATCAGACAAACAAAATGAAAATACAAGATACTAAAACTTATGGGATGCCCCAGAAACAGGTCTAAGAGGGAATGTTATAGGGATAAACACCTAAATTAAGAAAAAAGAAAGATCCTGAATGAACAATTTAATTTCATACTTCAATTACTAGAAAAAGAACAAAGCCCAAAGTTAACAGAAGGAAAGAACTAACAAAGATCAGACATAAATAAATAAAATAGAGGAGAGACCTTCAAGATGGCAGAGGAGTAAGACATGGAAATCACCTTCCTCACCACAAATACATCTACATGTGGAACAATTCATACAGAACACCTACTGAACAGTGGCAAAATACCACAGACTTGGACTTCTCTGGTGGTGCAGTGGTTGAGAGTCCACCTGCCGAAGCGGGGGAAATGGGTTCGTGCCCCGGTCCAGGTGGGTCCCACATGCCACGGAGCGGCTGGGCCCGTGAGCCATGGCCGCTGGGCCTGCGTGTCTGGAGACTGTGCTCCGCAATGGGAGAGGCCACAGCAGTGAGAGGCCCACATACCGCAAAAAAAAAAAAAAGTGAGTATACTTTTTGAGTCTAGATATAATATTTAATCTCCAGCATAGAAGTATTACTTAGTATTATTTAATACATTTCATTCCATGAATTACTTTCATCGATTTAAGAGAATCTAACACTATAATTTCTATTCTAATTCCCCAGAAATGTTAGTATATTTTCAATTTTTATTTGCAATAAAAAGGGATTGAAACACATTGCTTAGCGCGTCCGGAGCCTGTGCTCCGCAACGGGAGAGGCCAAAACAGTGAGAGGCCCGCGTACCAGAAAAAAAAAAAAAAAAAAAAAAAGACCACAGACTTCCAAAACGGCAAGAAAATCCCCACGTACCTGGGTAGGGCAAAAGAAAAAAGAAAAACAAAAAGAGACAAAAGAATACGGACAGGACCTGCATCTCTGGGAGGGAGCTGTGAAGGAGGAACAGTTTCCACACACTAGGAAGCCCCCTCACAGGCAGGGACATTGTGGGGGGAGCTTCAGAGCCACAGAGGAGAGCACAGCAGCAAGAGTGCAGAGGGCAAAGCAGAGAGATCCCTGCACAGAGGACTGGTGCCAACCAGCACTCACCAGCCTGACACACTTGTCTGCTTACCTGCCAGGGAGGGTGTGGGCTGGGAGCTGAGGTTCAGGCTTCGGATGTCAGACCCCAGGGAGAGGACTGGGGTTGGCTGCGTAAAGACAGCCTGAAGGGGGCTAGTGTACCACAGCTAGACGGGAGGGAGACTGGGAAAAAGTCTGGACTTGCCAGAGAGGCAAAAGACCATTGTCTCGGGGTGCACAAGGAGAGGGGATTCCTGTTCCATATGCCCAAAGAAGACAGAGCACTGCCTAAGCAAGCTCCAGAGACGGGAGCAAGCCACAGCTATCATCTAACACCCCAGAGGCGGGCACAGACCACTACCGCTGCTCCTGCTGCCAGCAAGGATCCTGTGTGCAAGCATGGGTCACCACCCACACCCTCCTGGGAGCCTGTGCAGCTCACCACTGCCAGGGTCCCGTCATCCAGGGACAAATTCCCCAGGAGAACACACAGCATGCCTCAGGCTGTTGCAACATCACGCCAGCCTCTGCCTCCACAGGAACACACCACATTTCAATTGTGACCACCGTACCCCTCCCTCTCCACAGCCTGAGTGAGCAAGAGAGCCCTAATCAGCCACTGCTTTAATGCCCTCCTGCCTGGGCAGGAAACAGATGCCTGAGGGTGGCCTACATGCAGAGGTGGGGCCAAAACCGAAGGTGAACAGCAGGAGCTGTGCGAACAAAGAAGAGAAAGGGAAATCTCTCCGTGCAGCCTCAGGAGCAGCAGACTAAATCCCCACAATGGGCTTGGTAAACCCTGAATATGTGGAATACCTGAATGGACAAGTGTTCCGAAAATTGAGGCGGTGGACTTTGGGGGCAACTGTGGAGCAGTGTTTGCTTTCTGCATTTGATTTGGTTTTGGTTTCATGTTTACAATAGTTTAGTTTTTAGTGATTGTTTTTATTTGTGGGTTTCTTTATTGGTTTGCTGCTCTCTTCCTTATTTTTTTCTCTTTTTTGTGAGAGTCGGTGTGTATGATCTTCCTGTGATTTTGTCTGTTTAGTTTTTCTTTTACCATTTGTCTTGGGGTTCTCTCAGTTTTTTTTTTCTTTTTGTGAGTGTGTGTATGTTTCTTTCTGTAATTTTGCCTCTTTAGTTTTGCTTTTACCATTTGCTTAGGGGTTCTGTCTGTTCGTTTTCTGTTTTGGATTTTTCTTCTTTTCTTCCAAGCTGTGTGGCTGCCAGGGTCTTGGTGCTCCAACCAGGTGTTGGCCCTGAGCCTCCAAGGTGGGAGAGCCAAGTCCAGAATGCTGGACCACCAGACACCTCCCGGCGCCACGTAATATTAAGCAGCAAGAGCTCTCCCAGGGATTTCTGTCTCAATGCTAAGACCCAGCTCCATCCAATGGCCAGCAAGCTCCAGTGTTTGAAGCTCCATGCCAAATAACTAGCAAGATAGGAACACAACCCCACCCATTAGCAAACAGGCTACCTAAAGTCATACTAAGTTCACAGACACCCCAAAACACACCACTGGACACGGCCATGCTCACCAGAAAGACAAGATCCAGCCACACCCACCAGAACACAGGCACCAGTCCTCCTCACGAGGAAGCCTACACAAGCCACTGAACAAACCTCACCCACTGCGGGAAGACACCAGAAATAAAAAGAACTACGAACCTGCAGCCTGAGAAAAGGAGACCCCAAACACAGTAAGTTAAACAAAATGAGAAGACAGAGAAATATGCAGCAGATGAAGGAGCAAGGTAAAAAGCCACCAGACCAAACAAATGAAGAGGAAATAGACAGTCTACTTGAAAAAGAATTCAGAGTAATGATACTAAAGATGATCAAAAATCTCAGAAATAGAATGGAGAAAATACAAGAAACGTTTAACATGGACCTAGAAGAACTAAAGAGCAAATAAACGATGATGGCCAAGACAATAGATGAAATTAAAAATTCTCTAGAAGGAATCAATAGCAGAATGACTGAGGCAGAAGATGGATAAGTGACCTGATAAACAAAAAAGAATGAAAAGAATTGAGAACAGTCTCAGAGATTTCTGGGACAACATTAAACACACCAACATTCAAATTATAGGGGTCCCAGAAGAAGAGGAGAAAAAGAAAAGGTCTGAGAAAATATTTAAAGAGATTACTGTTGAAAACTTCCCTAGCATGGAAAAGGAAACAATCAGTCAACTCCAAGAAGAACAGATTCCCATACAGGATAAACCCAAGGAGAAACATGCCAATACACACATTAATCAAACTATCAAAAATTAAATACAAATAAAAAATATTAAAAGCAACAATGGAAAAGCAACAAATAACATACCAGAGAATCCCCTTAAGTTTAAGAGCTAATCTTTCAGCAGAAACTCTGCAAGCCAGAAGGGAGTGGCAGGACATACTTAAAGTAATGAAAGGGAAAAACCTACAACCAAGATTACTCTACCCAGCAAGGATCTCATTCAGATTTTATGGAGAAATTAAAATCTTTATGGACAAGCAAAAGTTAAAAGAATTAGGTACCACCAAACCAGCTTTACAACAAATGCTAAAGAAATTTCTCTGTGCAGGAAACACAAGAGAAGGAAAAGATCTACAATAACAAAAACAATTAAGAAAATGGTAATAGGAATATGTATATCAATAATTACCTTAAATGTAAATGGATTAAATGCTCCAACCAAAACACAGAGACTGGCTGAATGGATCCAAAAACAAGACCCATATATATGCTGTCTACAAGAGACACACTTCAGACCTAGGGACACATACAGACTGAAAGTGAGGGGATGGAAAAACAAATTTCATGCAAATGGAAATCAAAAGAAAGCTGGAGTAGCAATACTCATATCAGACAAAATAGACTTTAAAAGAGAGACTACTACAAGAGACAAAGAAGGAAACTACATAGTGATCAAGGGATCAATCCCAGAAGAAGATACAACACTTGTAAATATTTATGCACCCAGCATAGGAGCACCTCAATACATAAAGCAAATGCTAACAGCCATAAAAGGGGTAATGGACAGTAACACAATAATAGTAGGGGAGTTTCACAACCCACTATCACCTATGGACAGATCATCCAAAATGAAAATAAATAAGGAAACAAAAGCTTTAAATGACACATTAGAGCAAATGGACTTATTAAAATTTATAGGACATTCCATCCAAAAACAACAGAATACACTTTCTTCTAAAGTGCTCATGGAACATTCTCCAGGATAGATCATACCTTGGGTCACAAATAAAGCCTCGGTATATTTAAGAAAATTGAAATTGTATCAAGAATCGATTCTGACCACAGTGCTATAAGACAAGATATCAATTACAGGGAAACAAAGGTACAAAATACAAACACATGGAGGCTAAACAACATGCTACTAAATAACCAAGAGATCACTGAAGAAATCAAAGAGGAAATTTAAAAATACCTAGAAACAAATGACAATGAAAACATGATGACCCAAAACCTATGGGATGCAGCAAAAGCAGTTCTAAGAGGGAAGTTTAGAGCAATACAATCCTACCTCAAGAAACAGAAAAATCTCAACCAAACCACCTAACCTTACACCTAAAGCAATTAAAGAAAAAAGTACAAAAAATAACCCAACGTTAGCAGAAGGAAGGAAGTCATAAAGATCAGATCAGAAATAAATGAAAAAGAAATGAAGGAAACAATAGCAAAGATCAATAAAACTAAAACCTGGTTGTTTGAGAAGATAAACAATACTGATAAACCATTAGCCAGATTCATCAAGAAAAAAGGGAGAAGACGCGAATCAACAGAATTAGGCATGAAAAAGAAGTAACAACTGACACAGCAGACATACAAAGGATTATGAGAGATTACTACAAGCAAGTATATGCCAATAAAATGGACAACCTGGAAGAAATGGACAAATTCCTAGAAAAGTACAAACTTCCAAGACTAAACCATGAAGAAATAGAAAATCTGAACAGACCAATCACAAGCATTGAAATTGAAACTGTGATTAAAAATCTTCCAACAAACAAAAGCCCAGGACCAGACGGCTTCAGAGGCGAATTCTATCAAACATTTACAGAAGAGCTAACATCTATCCTTCTCAAAACCTTCCAAAATACAGCAGAGGGAGGAACACTCCCAAACCCATTCTATGAGGCCACCATCACCCTGATACCAAAACCAGACAAAGATGTCACAAAAGAAAACTACAGGCCAATATCACTGATGAACATTGGTGCAAAAATCCTCAACAAAATACTAGCAAACAGAAGCCAACAGCACATTAAAAGGATCATACACCATAATCAAGTGGGGTTTATTCCAGGAATGCAAGGATTCTTCAGTAAATGTAAATCAACCAATGTGATAAACCATATTAACAAATTGAAGGATTAAAAGGATTACATATGGTAATCTCAAAGGATGCAGAAAAAACTTTTGACAAAATTCGGATTACATATGGTAATCTCAAAGGATGCAGAAAAAGCTTTTGACAAAATTCAACACCCATTTATGACAAAAACTCTCCAGAAAGTAGGCACAGAGGGAACCTACCTCAATATAATAAAGGCCATATATGACAAACCCACAGCCAACATCATTCTCAATGGTTAAAAAACGAAACTATTCCCTCTAAAGATCAGGAACAAGACAAGGGTGTCCACTCTCAACACTATTATTCAACATAGTTTTGGAAGTTTTAGCCATGGCTATCAGTCAACAAGAAAATAAAGGAATCCAAATCAGAAAAGAAGAAGTAAAACAGTCACTGTCTGCAGATGACATGATACTATACATAGAGAATCCTAAAGAAGCTACCAGAAAACTACTAGAGCTAATCAATAAATTTGGTTATAAGCAGGATACAATAAAGTAGCAGGATACAAAACTAATGCACAGAAATCTCTTGCATTCCTATACACTAACAATGAAAAACCTGAAAGAGATATTAAGGAAACACTCCCATTTACCATTATAACAAAAAGAATGAAATACCTAGGAATAAACCTACCTAAAGAGACAAAAGACCTGTAAGCAGAAAACTATAAGACACTGATGAAAAAAACAAAGATGATACAACAGATGGAGAGATATACCATGTTCTTGGATTGGAAGAATCAACATTGTGAAAATGACTATACTACCCAAAGCAATATACAGATTCAGTGCAATCCCTATCAAACTACCAATGGCATTTTTCACAGAACTAGGACAAAAATATTCAAAATTTGTATGGAAAAACAAAAGACCCTGAATAGCCAAAGCAATCTTGAAAAAGAAAAACGGAGCTGGAGGAATCAGACTCCCTGACTTCAGACTATACTATAAAGCTACAGTAATCAACACAGTGTGGTACTGGCACAAAAACAGAAATACAGATCAATGGAACAGGATAGAAAGCCCAGGGATAAACCCACACACCTATGGTCAACTAATCTGGCACAAAGGAGGCAAGGATATAAAATGGAGAAAAGACAGTCTCTTCAATAAGTGGTTCTGGGAAAACTGGATGACTATATGTAAAAGAATGAAATTAGAACACTCCCTAACACCATACACAAAAATAAACTCAAAATGGATTAAAGACCTAAAGGTAAGGCCAGACACTATAAAACTCTAAGTGGAAAACATAGGCAGAACACTCTATGACATAAATCACAGCAAGATCCTTTTTGACAGACCACCTAGAATAAAACAAAAATAAATAAATGGGACCTAATGAAATTCAAAAGCTTTTGCATAGCAAAGGAAACCTAAACCAAATGAAAAGACAACCATCAGAATGGGAGAAATTATGTGCAAACGAAGTAACTGAAAAAGGCTTAATCTCCAAAATATACAAGCAGCTCATGCAGCTCAATATCAAAAAAAAAAAAAAAAAATAGGAGGAGGAACCAAGATGGCAGAGTGGAAGGACGTGGTCTCAATCCCTCTTGCGAGAACACCAGAATCACAACCAGCTGCTGGACAATCATCAACAGGAAGACACTGGAACTCACCAAAAAAGATAACCCACATCCAAAGACAAAGGAGAAGCCACCATGAGATGGTAGGTGGGGTGCAATCACAGTAAAATCAAATCCCATAAGTGGTGAGTGGGTGACTCACGGACTGGCGAACACTTATACCACAGAAGTCCACCCACTAGAGTGAAGGTTCTGAGCCCCACTTCAGGCTTCCCAACCTGGGGGTCGTGCAATGGGAGGAGGAATTCCTAGAGAGTCAGACTTTGAACCCTAGTAGGAATTGACTGCAGGACTTTGACAGGACTGGGGGAAAAAGAGACTCCATTCTTGGAGGGCACACACAAAGTAGTTTGCGCATGGGGACCCAGGGGAAGGAGCAGTGACCCCGGGGGAGAATGAACCAGACCTACCTGCTAGTGTTGGAGGGTCTCCTGCAGAGGCAGGGGTGGCTGTGTTTCACCATGGGGACAAGAACACTGGCAGCAGAAGTTTTGGGAAGTACTCCTTGGCGTTAGCCCTCCCCGAGTCTGTCATTACCCCACCAAAGAGCCCAGATAGGCTCCAGTGTTGGGTTGCCTCAGGCCAAAAAACCAACAGGGAGGGAACCCAGCCCCACCCATCAACAGTCAAGTGGATTAAAGTTTTATTGAGCTCTGCCCACCAGAACAACAGTCAGCTCTACCCACCACCAGTCCCTCCCATCAAGCCTCTTAGATAGCCTCATCCACCAGAGGGCAGACAGCAGAAGCAAGAAGAACTACAATCCTGCAGCCTGTGGAACAAAAAACACATTCACAGAAAGATAGACAAGATGAAAAGGCAGAGGGCTATGTACCAGATGAAGTAACAAGATAAAACCCCAGAAAAACAACTAAATGAAGTGGAGATAAGGAACCTTCCGGAAGAAGAATTCAGAATAATGATAGTGAAGATGATCCAGGACCTTGGAAAAAGAATGGAGGCAAAGATCAAGAAGATGCAAGAAATGTTTAACAAA
>NC_041224.1:131555862-131556539 GCF_002837175.3 Physeter macrocephalus
AAGGAAGGACACTACATAATGATCAAGGGATCGATCCAAGAAGAAGATATAACAATTATAAATATATATGCACCCAACATAGGAGCACCTCAATACATAAGGCAACTGCTAACAGCTATAAAAGAGGAAATCGACAGTAACATAATAATAGTGGGGGACTTTAACACCTCAATTATACCAATGGACATATCCAAAATTAAAATAAATAAGGAAACAGAAGCTTTAAATTACACAATAGACCATATAGATTTAATTGATACTTATAGGACATTACATCCAAAACCAGCCAGTTACACTTTCTTCTCAAGTGCACAGGGAACATTCTCCAGGATAGATCACATCTTGGGCCACAAATCAAACCTCAGTAAATTTAAGAATATTGAAATCATATCAAACAAGAAAAATCTCAAGTAAACAATCTAACCTTACACCTAAAGGAACTAGAGAGAGAAGAACAAACAAAACCCAAAGTTAGCAGAAGGAAAGAAATCTTAAAGATCAGAGCAGGAATAAATGAAATGGAAACAAAAAAACAATAGCAAAGTTCAATAAAACTAAAAGCTGGTTATTTGAGAAGATAAACAAAATTGATAAACTATTAGGCAGACTCATCAAGAAAAAGAGGGAGAGGACTCAAATCAATACAATTAGAAACGAAAAAGGAGAAGTTACAACAG
>NC_041224.1:131557179-131594056 GCF_002837175.3 Physeter macrocephalus
AATGAATTTGGTAAGGTTGCAGGATACAAAATTAATGCACAGAAATCTCTTGCATTCCTATACATTAACAATGAAAAATCTGAAAGAGAAATTATGGAAACACCCTAAAAATCTGAGAGTGAAATTATGGAAACACCCTCATTTACCACTGCAACAAAAAGAATAAAATACATAGGAATAAACCTACCTAGGGAGACAAAAGACCTGTATGCAGAAAACTATAAGACACTGATGAAAGAAATTAAAGATTATACCAACAGATGGAGAGAGATACCATGTTCTTGGACTTGAAAATCAATATTGTGAAAATGACTATACTACCCAAAGCAATCTACAGATTCAATGCAATCCCTATCAAATTACCAACAGCATTTTTTACAGAACTAGAACAAAAAATCTTAAAAGCACCTATGGCCAACTAATCTATGACAAAGGAGGCAAAGATATACAATGGAGAAAAGACAGTCTCTTCAGTAAGTGGTGCTGGGAAAACTGGACAGCTACATGTAAGAAAAAGTCTCTTGTCTCTTCGGCAGCTCCGCGCCCGTTTCTGGAGCTCCTTTAAGCGGCGCCCTTAAACCCCTCTCCTTGCGCACCAGGAAACAAAGCGGCAAGAAAAAGTCTCCTGTCTCTTCGGCAACTCCGCGCCCGTCTAGAAAGCATTTCTAATGTGATCCTCATGCTGGCTGTGTAAGTTAAATAAGCAAATATATCACTATCCCTATTGTATGGATTAGAAAACTGAAACACACATAAACTAGATGATTTTCTTTAGTTAAGGCAACTAATAAGTAGTAGAAGGAGGACCTGAATCAAGGACTTGTGACTCTCAAAATCACATCGTACAAGTCATGGTGAATTCTTTGGTAAAGAAATGTACCTAGCTTATGAATTCAGATTTTTTTAATCACAACTTCCTAAAGCAAGACATATTTTCCAAACTTCAAGTGATAGTACAGAGGATGGAACATGTATTGGGAGAGAAAAATATATTTAAGAAAACAAATAACGTAGACACCCTACCATACATCCTGAATGCTATGAAAATTCATGTATCCTTGCATAGTATTAAATATTTTCCAGAGTACATGAATCTTCAAAAATGTTTTGTGGTTTAAAATATGTTTCAGTTAGAGAAAAAACTATTAGTCTTGATACATTTCTGCTATGATACATATAAAATTATATTGGTATTCACACGGTCTGTAGAGAGTACCTTTACTGGGAAATCAATGAAATACCATCAACCTTCTAGTGAAAAGTGGTTGATAGAGACAAGTAAAGCAAATTTTGAACCTTTGGAGAGGGGATGATGGTTTTGAACATCCTTTCAGGTGAACGTGATTTATTAGCCATTAAAGCACAATTAGATTCTTTAGAAATAAACACTCTATAAAGATATTTCAAAATGTCTCTCAAAGAGTTGAAATTGCATATCACAAGACTCCTTAGCTTTACTCAGCAATCACTCTTTGGAATGAAGGGAAAGCAAATACTTCCAGGGATCTGCTACAAGGGCGCAAGAGATAAAGATAATCAGTCGTTAATATCAGAGTCTTCTACAAAGTTATCCCATAGGATGTTATCTGGGCAGCCACCTCTCATCCACATCTCACTGCTTTTCTGTGAGAACAGAAATATTATCCTGGCCCTTTCCATCCTGACAACACTGTTGCACTCAGTTATGTGTGCAATTGGCAAGCAACATTTTTACCCACGATTTAATTCCACATCTCCAAATTTTAGATGAAAGTCACCAAAACAATAATTACACAGTATTATTTGTAAATTGGCTTGTGTATTTCACATAAAATGCTACTTCATAGTTGTGATGCACCATAAAAGATTACCTGGTCTATCACCAGGGAAGTGAGGAAATCTAAACTATCCATATCACCAATTATTTATTTTCATCTTGAGTATTTCCAGGGAGATGTTCTCTAGACTCCTTAATTAAATACTAGCGACAAGAGTTAACCATTTGCTGACCAGGTAAAAGATGACATGCAAAGTACCAGGCACCAAATTGGGTGTTTTACTTATCATCCCAAGCTTATAATAATCCTGCAAGAACAAATATTCCCCATGTTGCAGATGAGAAAACTGAGGAATAAAAATCCAAGGCCATAGAGAAAGTAAATGACAGATCAGAATTCCAACCAGCACTGTAGTCTTCCAAAGTCTTGCTACCCAATCAGTTTCCCTACATTTACTTCACTCAATAAATACTCAGTCTCTAAGTATCATTTATAAAGTCTCCATATTACTGTGCCCTTGAACTTTTTTAATCTGCGCCTCCTAGAATTCCAAGTTACTTATTCACCAGTTACATTATCTTTCTTCACTTGCTATGCCAAACACTGTGCCTAGATAGAAGAGTTATCTATTCATTCAACAATGTTTCTCTATGTCTACTGTGGGACCATCTCTGTTTGATCAGCAATGTGCCAAATCATTAATTCCATCCAGATTCAGGTGACTTTACCATAAATAAAATTAAGTGGGATTTTGCAATTGCAATTTTAGAAAGGAAAAGAATCATCTAAGTGATTAAATTACATTAAATTTATTCCAGAGTCTCCTTGTTGCAGCCAACCTTCCCAAACACACAGATTTCCCTTCTTCCTTGCTACTTAGGGAAATACTATATGCTCACATACTTTTCTGGCAGTTTTGCAGTTTTGTTTATAGCTCCTCCCTCCATAACCACAACATATTCCTAAAGTATTGTCTTAATTCTATTCCTCCTATACTTCCCCTTCCCATTGTTGGTAAAATAGAGAAGAGTCTGAATATAAAGGTGGAGTTCTAACTTATATTAATAATTTCTCATAACTACAGAGTTGATAATGATATTAGCCTTTGGACTATATTTGTCAAAGTCCCTTTCCCAGGAATAACAACTCTTGATCAAAGGTAACCAAAAGTTACATAATTGGTCTTATGCCATGTAGCTCTTTACTTGTATGAATGGGGACTAATGGGGACAGTGAATGGAAAAGTTGGCACTAAGTATAGAAGACCTTTAATGATCATCTACGGAAGGTGAACTAATTTCTTTCCTACAAGAACGTCTTTTATTAAAAGGAGAGGAATTCTGTCCCATAGCAGGGACAACTCAGGGGAAGGAATGAGGATGGACCACGTAGGATGCTATTGCAATAATCTCAACAATCAGTGACCAGGGCTGAACTAAAGTGGTGGGAATGGCAACTCAAAAGAATGGAAAAATTGGAAACATCCTGGAAAATAATCAACAAACTTCCACTCATTCATTCATTCAGCAGATTTTTATTAAGAAATATTACAAACCAGGCATTGTGCTAGAAGCTGGAGACACAATGTTGAGTTAGGTAGGTATTGTCCCTGATCTCACAAAATTTACTTTCCAGCAAGGGAATAAATAAGTAGACAAGCAAATAAATGTGATATTTACAAACTGTGAAGAAAACAAATAATAAAAAACACAAGGGAGGGTGATAAGATGGCCAGGGCAATGGATAGGTTGTGGAGAGATAGAAAAAGAATGACATCAAAAATGCCACTGAGTACTCAAGCCTGGATGACTGAACAAATGGAGGCATCACTGACAGAAATAAAGATAAACTGATTTTATGGCCAGCACAACAGAGAGTGATTTAACCTCAGGTGTGTTAAGTTGGAGATACTTAAATTGTGGGAATAATCCACAATTAGAAATGTTGGCCTGGGGCTTCCTTGGTGGCACAGTGGTTAAGAATCCGCCTGCCAATTCAGGGGACACGGGTTCGAGCCCTGGTCTGGGAAGATCCCACATGTCGCGGAGCAACTAAGCCACAGAGCAACTAAGCCTTTGCACCACAACTACTGAGCCTGTCTCTAGAGCCCGCAAGCCACAACTACTGAGCCCATGTGCCACAACTACTGAAGCCCGCACACCTAGAGCCCATGCTCCCAAACAAGAAAAGCCACCGCAGTGAGAAACCTGCGCACCACAACGAAGAGTAGCCCCCGCTCGCTGCAACTAGAGAAAGCCCGCGCACAGCAACAAAGCCCCAGCGCAGCCAAAAATAAATAAATAATTTTTTTTAAAGAAGAAAAAGAAATGTTGGCCTGAGTTCATAGGAAATCAGGGCATTGGATACAAATCTGGGAGCCGTAGTTGCAAATGTGGCTGTCAAACAACTAGTTAAAGACATTAGATTTCTTCACCAAACATTGGTAGTAGAGCTCCATGAATAGGAGCATTAAAGAATGTGCACTCTTGTGGAATAAGAGGAAAGGAAGTTAGTGAAAGATGAAGAAGCCACAAGAGGAGGAAGAGAGGGTTAACTGTCACATACTAAGGGAAAGGATATCAAAAATATCAACAATCATAAATTTCCGGAAAGAGTTCAAGGGCAATGAGATAAAATTATTTTGGATTTGATGCTAGAACAATACTGGGTACTATTAAGAGAGCATTTTCAATAAAATTGTGGGTGAGTTCAGTTCATAGGTAGGAATCAGGGTAACCTGTTCTAGATTTTCTGGAACACTCCCAATTTTAATTTATTCTGTCTCATAATACACCATGTGTTTTGATTTTCCATTTGAAATGATGGTAACATCGTAGTAAAGAGATAGAAACAATGCAGTTAAAGCTTTCAAGATGGTTGTCAATGAAAGAAAAGTGAGCAGTAAGTACTTATAATTGGAAGGAGAATCAAGAGAAGGTGTTTTAGGAATGGAAAGTCCTCAACACATTTGTAAGCAGTACGGAAGTGAGTAACTAGTGAAGCAGGAAAGTAAAGATTTGACTAACAAAAGGGCATTTATTGACAGCACTAAGTTTCAGAGGAAGGCAGAAGAAGTTGAGGTCGATAGCACATATGGATGGTATGTTACTTCTTTTAAATAGCAGTAAGAAAAGAAAAAATATGTAAGGTTATAGATGGGTTAATTAACTAGATGGGTGGGAATACTTTCACAATATAAATGTATATCAAATCATCATATGGTACATTTTAAATATCTTACCATTTTATTTTGTCAATTACACCACAATAAATCTGGCAGGGTAAGAGGAGAAGAGAGAAAGATGGGGACATTTTCAAGAAAAAAAGAAAGAAAGTAGGGATGGCGTAATGATGCTAGAATAGAAGCTCCATTATAGAATATAAGCTCCATAAACTAAAATATAAGCTCCAGGAGATCAGGATTATTTGATTATTCTGCTTGACTGGCTTTCAATAAATATCAGCGGAATAAATTCCGTGTTCTCAGTCCTACCAGATAAAGGTGGAAGCATCTTCATCTCATAAAGCTAAGGACTTAGCAGTAGCTTAAAGAGAGGGATTTGGAAAAGTTCTGTAGTATGTGACACTGAGTTAAAATGAGATGGATAAAATAATTGCCGCTCATTCATGGGGGCCCAACTAAGGTTATAGCAACAATCTGCTCTCCACTTCCTCCAACTCTTTATTCAGAAGCCATTTTCTCAGTAAGATCTTCCCTGCACATCTAAAACTGCAACTTCTCCACCTATCTCTACCTCTTATTCCTGCTTCCTGCTTTCAGTACTATGTATAAGTGCTCCTTAGTACTTATTCTCTCTGTTGGGCTATATATTTTACTTTATGGTCTTATTTATTACCCATTTCCCCCGCACCAGAATGTAAGCAAGGGCAGGGATTTTTGTCTGTTTCTTCACCATTCTCTCTTCAGCGCCTAGCACAAAGCACATTGAATCAATGACTGCCTCTGCATGAGAGAGAGTTATCAAAGTTAAATGACTTTTTCAATAGCACTGAGTTATTTGGGGGGGAAGCAGAAGAAAAAAATAGATGACATATAAATTAGGAGTTTGGGATTAACATATACACACTCCTATAAATAAAATAGATAACCAAAAAGGACCTACTTGTTGAGTATAGCACAGGGAACTATACTCAATATTTTGTAATAACCTATAAGGAAAAAGAATCTGAAAAAGAATAGATACATATATATGTATAACTGAACCACTGTGCTGTATACCTGAAACTAACACAACATTGTAAATCCACTATACTTCAATTAAAAAATAGGTGATGGAAATGTTCCAGAGTGAATAGTGACAGAAATTCAAAGGAAAGAGAGGTTCAGGAATGCTAACTAGTAGAAAGTGGGGTCACTGGGGTTGGTGAGGTGAAACGATGAAGCACAGGGTAATGACCACCATGCCAATAGGAGCTACAAATACCACCTCACTCTTAAGATGGTCAAGAGGCAGAGAGGGTAGAGAGATCAGGAGTGTCAAGCTACTTGACACATGTGAAAAACAGTGTTGCCCAGCACATAGTTAAGTGATAAGTGTTAGCTGGTGCCATTTTTTATATATTTCTCCCTGCTCTGGTCCAGAGACCAGTCTAAGTTACCTTAGACTGAGGGCTAAGGTAACTTCGTCACTCTTAAGTCCATATCACACTGCTATCTGGTTAGATGGATGAGCCTACAGATGAGAGGAAAATCCTCATCTCTTCACTAATAAGGAAGTCTCAAGCACAGAATATGCTTGTCTGGAAATCAGGATCTGCCAAGCTTGTCAAGATGGAATTAAGTCACCATCTAGGCTTTGCTGAGCCATACCATACTGGTGCACACACACACACACACACACACACACACACACACACACACACCTTTTCTTGATCACTCATATTTACCCTCTACTTTGAAATTATATGACTAAACCTAAATTGGGTTCACACTCTAAAACATGCCTGACACATGCCAAGAGTGATGGAAGGAGCCCTGCTGTGCCCTTTTATACCACAGCTCTGCTGACACATTTAAATAACAGCCAACTCTAACCCCAAGACTGTGTTCAGCCCACTTAGCCTTTCTTCATATCAGGTGTGTATAATTGAAACTATGCTCTTTTGCTCCTATAGATTACCTCATGGGTGGCCGGGAGTGGGGGATTGAGGGGAGTAGAATCATTCTTCCGATTTGAAGATCATTTTAAGTACCAACTAACAACACATCTCCGTGTGACTTGGCTTCAAATATAGTACATATATCATCATTGTTATTGTCCATTGACTTGTTCGAGTGAATGAATGGGAGAGGCGCCACAGATGAGATAGCTAAGCATCGGCAAAGCTAAATCACTTGCCCAAGGTCACATAACTTGTAAATGGTGAGACCCACATGACTCTGACCCCAAGGCCAACATCACCGCCCAGGTTTAAGATAGATGACTTCCGTGCTTTCCATTTCTGAATGCTGAGAAGGAGATCGTGGCATAACAAGCTCTCAAAAAGGGACTATACACTTTTCCTTCCAAAATCTAAGAGAAATCCTTTTCCAAATCCATAACAATGTCTACTATCATTCAATACTCTGCATTCACATTTTGAAATAAGTCATATTTGTTAGTTAACAGAAAACATATTTCTGCAGCAAAACTTCCTGGCCAGGAGTTAATTAAATCCCCTTTAGGTAAGAGCCATGTTTTCAGCAAATTTTCAAGAAAAAATACTAATTGATTGTGAAGCAGTTTAAATCAGTTTTTGTACATGTTTTCAAGCTGTATGTATGTGATGTGAGTCTGAAAAGCTACAATGTGGTTGTTAGAGGTTGTTCTCCCTCCCTCCCTCCCTCCCTCCCTCACACACACACAGCCATGTTCCTTCATTCCACAGATATGACAAATCTTAATCTACACAATGGAACTGAATAGAAAAAGGGAAGAAGGGAAGGACATCTTGAGGTAGCAACTGCCTTCTGTCCTGAGAATTTTATCATATAGAACTTGTCGGAGGGAGGGAGACGCAAGAGGGAAGAGATATGGGAACATATGTACATGTATAACTGATTCACTTTGTTGTAAAGCAGAAACTAACACACCATTGTAAAACAGTTATACTCCAATGAAGATGTTAAAAAAAAAAAACTTGTCATCACCACTTATTAGTCATTGATAACTTGCAGGATAGGAGGCATTGCAGAATGTTATAAAAGTATGGTCTTCTCCAAAAAAAAAAAGAGACCAAAAGGAAAAAAGAAATAAAAATATGCAGGAGTAGGTGTGTACATTTCCATTCATGCATTTTTTTCTTTAATCGCCCAGGTAACAGTTACATGAACTATTTCTGGGGGGTAGATTCCACCCTATAGCAGTTATCTGCTGCTGCAGAACAAATTACCTCCAAACTTAGGTGCTTAAAACAACAAACATTTATGATCTCAGTTTTGAGGGTGAGGAATTAGGAAGTGCCTTAGCTGGGTGGTTCTGACTCAAGGTTTCTCATGAAGTTGCAGACAAGGTACCGGCAGGGGCTGCAGGTAGCTGACGGCTTGCCTAGAGCTGGAGGACCCGCCGCTAAGCTCAGGCGTGTGGCTGTTAGCATGAGCCTCAGCTCTTCGCTGGCCGTAGGCCAGAGCAACGGTTCCTTGCCACCTGGGCCCCTCCACAGGGCTGCTCATGTATCCTCAAGACATGGCAGGTGGCTTCCCCCAGCGTGAGTAAACAGAGAGTGAGTGTACCAGACAGAGAGAGAACCAAGGAAAAGCCACTGTGTCTTTTCATGGCCCAGACTCAGAAGTTACACCCATCGGTTCTAGGCTCAGTGGCCATGGCTCACGGGCCCAGCCACTCCATGGCATGTGGGATCTTCCCGGAACGGGGCACGAACCCGTGTCCCCTGCATTGGCAGGCGGATTCTCAACCACTGCGCCACCAGGGAAGCCCGGCTCCACGTTTTGAAGGGAGAAGTATCAAATAGTTTGTGGGCATCTTTTTAAACAGTCACACCCACTAACACATTTTTCTGCCCCTCCAACAGTTCTTGCTCAGACCCCTACCAATGTATTGGACTTCCTGAACCAGCACTAACCACAATCATATATAAATACTTATTTCAGTATTTACTATGCATCTGATACCATTCGACACACATAAATAAATGAAGCCAAAAAAGTCCCTGCCCTTATAATGCAAGGAGAAAGAATTAAGAGAAAACAGATAAATATATAATGTGGTGGTGATAAATGCCATGTCAAAAAATAATGATAAAACAGGCTAAGGAGTTAGAAAGTTATGAGCACTTAAACAGCCAAAATAATTCCCAGATACATCCATGGATCATACATTAAGAGGATACACTGCTTCTTGACCTTGAAAATTCAAGTGACCTCAACCTGCAAAAGCCATTATCTTCGTCCTTGACCACGTGTTTTTCCTTTTCTCTAACATTCACGCGAGACCCAGCAGCAAGATTTGCTTCTGTGTTCTTTCTCCCAGCTTTGCCAGGACTCTGCTGTCTATGTCAAATCTTAAAAAATAGCCAGAAAATCTCTCTCAGCTCCTCCTCAAAGGGCCATTCCTTCTTTCTTTCGTTGCTGGCTCTCCTCCATGAAAACCTGGCATGTAATGCCTCCCCTTCTGGAGAACCGCAGGCTGTAGTGGAAATAGTGTCTGCTCTCCACCTGCGGTACATCAATAACAAAGCCCTCTCTACTACCGAGAGTAAGGAAACCATTCTGTCTATTGGTAGGAGCCATCTTTGCTCTCATTGTCTCACTATCAGTTTATCTATCACGACCCAGGACCCACCTCCTCTTCACTGGGTCCCCAATGTTTCCACCACCCAATCAGGATTCTAACACACCTCTAAACAATGTATAATAAAAACAACAGACAAAGTTCCCAAAGCACTGAATAACTCAAAGGAGCTTTATATTATGTAACTCTGAGGTATCATGTTATTACCTATTTCTAGTACTTACCACCATTTGCACTTCTAACAACTCTTGTATTTGGTTAACAATGAGCATAGGAAAGATTCAAATTAGGAGGAGACTAATCACTGGTAACTGAAGCTTTTAAATACTGGGCTACAATTGAAAATTTAAAAGCTGATTTCCTTCAAAGACCAAAATCTCTTGCCTATGCTTCATTTATTGAATTGTTTCTTTTCCCCATTTCATCTGTGCACTAGATGTTTATTTCTATTTAAGAGAATCCAAGTCGTGGGATGTTGATGTAGTATATTTAGAAAACCAACTAGATCTCTCTTTTTTCTGCCATATTACTCCAGAAAGAAATACACATTGGCATATCACATAAGCCTTCCTGGTTACCTTCTGTTCACAGTTGCTCTGCCCATGAGGAATATGAAAAGTAGAACTTTCCACCAATGGCAGACAATGTTAACTAAGAGTGCTCCAAATTTTCTGAATGGCACTGGGTTGCATGTTGCCATTTTACCTTCATTCCCCTCTTGCCTGAATCTGCCATACTAATGTTTTTACATGAAAAAAGTACTCAGCACACATCGTGTGGAATAAAGAAAAGAGATCGTGTTTCCTAGTGTCTTCATCCATTTTTCCTTTGGGCATTTCTTTCTCTCATTAAGTATATCCTAATCTTATAAGCTGTTGTACTAGACTAGTTATAAAGGCTACTTTGCTTAAAATATCACAGTATCCAGTAGACGATAGAAACAAAACCATAACTATATGCTGACACCATGTGCTAGTTTAAGCACTGACTAGAAGAAATGGAATAATGGAATACCTCTACCCAGAGCTCAGTCACATGCTTTTATTATGGCCCCCTAACCCCACACATGCATGTGCCCAGTTAGAGAGGAAAATTCGAGGATGGCTCAGTCAGGCACCAATCTTGTAGCAGTATGTCTTAGTCAGCTCGGGCTGCTAGAACAAATTTCTGCAGACTAGGAGCTTAAAAACAACAAAAATTTATTTCTTTTAATCCTAGAGGCTGGGAAGTCTGAGATCAGGGTGCCAGGGTAGTCAGGTTTTGATGAGGGTTCTCTTCCCGGTTTGCAGATGACTGCCTTCCTGCTGTGTCCTCACATGGCGGGAGGGGAGAGACAGGAAGCAAGCCCTCTAATGTCTCTTCTTATAAAGACACTAACGCCATGATAGGGGATCCACACTTATGACCTAATTACCTCCCAAAGGCCCCATCTCCCAATACCATCACATTGTCAATTAGGGTTTCAACATACAAATTTGGTGGGGATACAAACATTCAATCCATACAGGTACTAAAATATCATTGGAATAAATTGAAAATATTGTATCAATTATCTCAAGTTTCCACATGAAATTCCTTACATAATTAATGAAATGGAAATTGGCCTCATTCCTGCCAAAATAGTGACCTCAAATGAAATTTTTTAATAAAATTAATTAAAAAAACAACACTCCTCATCAGTACCAGCTGACCCCTATTGAGTATTTTTGCAGCATATGTACAAGATTCACAGTACAACCACAAGCCCCAGCTGTCCTGATTCCTGACATCTGATGGTTATTTTGGGTTCATGCTCTCAATCACCTGAAACTGAGGAAACACTAAATGGCATAGTGCAGTTACTGGAAAAACATCTCTTGCTTTACTATCCAAATTTTAAATGTTTTAATTGTCTTATTTTAAAAGTTACAAAAGAAACCTGGAAGGTGAAAAATAATTTTTAAAAATACTTTTAAAAAACACTTGCTAACACTAAATCCAGAGGAAATAAACACTTCTAAACGTTTTCAGTGATGGTAATATTTTGAAAGCCTTTCGTGTGCTTTTTCTTCTGCCTTTTTGAGTATGAGACCATCACATCCATCGACATCTGGCTGGGGGGAGGGGGTATAGAGAAGGATTTTTTCACTGAAAGATGCAAAGAGAAAGAATGAAGTAATTTCCAGCATCTAACATGCAAAATATGATTATGCAGCAAGAAATAACCTTGAACATCAGGCATTCATCTAGTGACTATAATCTCCAGGAGAACAGGGGTTTTCTGTTTTGTTTACGGCTGCATCCCCTATGAACAGAGCCCAGTAGTAGACTCTCAACAAATAGCACACATTCAACAAATATTTAGTGGCTGAATGAACAAATGAATGAACGAGGGAGTTTATATTTCTATCTCCTCCTTTAACATAGCAGCAACCAAGCCTGGAGTTGCCAGTTCAGGCTGGAATTGCCAAACTCACAGAATTCTCCCATAGAGTAGAAGATACAACTTTCTGTAATAATGAAGGCATGTTCTATCAAAGAAAGAATGTGCTACTGGGAGGTGAAGGGGGCGTGGATCGGAAGGAGGTTTTACCGTGACCTCCCCAAGGAGACTCTGGAAGAAGAGAAAATAGGGAGCAAGACAACCGGAAGTGTGTGCCCTGATTTCTGTGCATTGAATGAGTAAGGATAACACTGAAGGCAGAAGAAAATCTGACCCCATTTTCTGTTTCGGACTTCTGAAAAAGATCGTCCTCGCGTGGGTCTCACACCAACCCAAGGAGTTGCCGCCTCAATCGGTCAGGGTGGTTTGGTCAGACAGAGAAAGGTGTTAAATTTAGCATTTCTGAGCAACTTTACCTGGTTCTCCTGTGGCACAGATGAGACCCAGAAGCAGCTGAAGGATGGCCAAGGAACCTGTCAGAAGGGGCATCACGGTGGGAGGCAAAGTGGAGCTGAAGCAAGGGCTGCAGAGCAGAAGGTCAGGTCCCCGCGGAACGAGAGTCAGAATTGACTTCAGAGCCACGGAACTGCTGGTGGGAGGGTCGATCTTCCCAGGTGTATTAGGTTTCTACTGCTGTGTAACTAATTACCACAAATTGAGCAGCTTAAAACAATACACATGTTTTATCTCACAGTTTCCGTGGTCAGGAGTCCAGGCGTGGCTTAACTGGGTCCTCTGCTCAGGGTCTCACCAGGCTACAATCAAGGTGCTGGCAGGCTGCGTTCTCATTGGAAGGCTCAAAGAATCAGCTTCCAACTTTACTCAAGCTGCTGGCAGAATTCAACTCATTGTGGCCGTAAAATAGAGAGCGCTGATTTTTCCTGGCTGTTGGCTTGGGGCCACCCTCAGATCTAGAGACCACCCACGGTTTCTGCCCATGGTCATCCTCACCATTTGATACTTATTTCATTGGATCCAGAGGAAAGTCTCTCCTGCTTGGGGTCTTTGACCTCCAGGAGGGAGGTCCTTCTATTAAGGGCTTTCACCTGATTTAATCAACCCCCACCCTGACCCCCCAGGATAACCATCCTTTCCATTTACTCAAAATCAGCAGATTTGACCATAATTATATCTGTAAAATCCCTTCACCTTTGCCATATAATGTAACATAGCCATGGGCGTGACATCACATCACCTTCACTACATTTGGTTGGTTAGGAGCAATTCCCAGGTCTCACTCCAAATCAAGAGGAGGGATTACACAAAGACATGAACACTGAAATTACTGGAGGTCACCCTAGGGTCTGTTTTCCACACTAGGAGAACCAGGGTAGCACTCCCATTACCCAGCAGAGGGGAAAGAGCAAGGGTCATGTGGGGCAGACAGTAACCACCCCAGAGACCTCAGAAGCCACAGACACCCCCATCACCGCGTCGTCACTCCTCACTTTCCTCTCCCCAACACCCAGAAACAATCTCAAAAGGAGACAAGGAGGGAGAAAGGACTCAAAATCTGAGAGATGAACCATTTTTACCTCTAGAAATTGAACTTCACCTAAACAAACTGTTTAAATCTTGAGGGCAGACAGAGTAAAATCAGAGTTAACAGTTCACTTTTTACCTGTTAAGGGCCAGATTAATTAGAAACAAAATAAAGGGCACATTATTTTTGTCCAGACATCCCAGAGAGATGTGTAATTAAAAATCGTTTGACTTGCTGCACCTATTTTTATGAAGATTTTGTAACTAAACCCATGTAAGATGTCTCAGTCCTTGGTGAATATGGCTAATGCTACCCACTTATAAAGGATGGAACACCATAAAATAAGAACATTTTAAATAAATTTAAATGTTGGGTAGCATTCAGTACAAATAATAATCCTTTTATTTTGAACATGAAGAACAAGTTACATAAATTTTGCTACGAGAAAGTCAGTTTTTGCTACCAGAAAGTCAGGTTTTCCTCGTCCCTACTAAATACACGTTGAATAAATAAAGAATGCCATTTATTTTTTTTAATTTTAATGTTTTGGCTGCATTGTGTCTCCCTTGCTGTGCACTAGTGGGGGCTACGCTTTGTTGCGGCACACAGGCTTCTCATGGCAGTGGCTTCTCTTATTGCAGAGCACGGGTTCTAGGTGCACAGGCTTCAGTAGTTGCAGCACACAGGCTCAGTAGTTGCAGCTTGAAGGCCCTAGAGCACGCAGGCTTCAGTAGTTGCAGCACGTGGGCTCAGTAGTTGCAGCACGCTGGCTCTAGGGCACGTGGGCTTCAGTAGTTGCAGCACGTGGGCTCAGTAGTTGTGGCTCGTGGGCTCTAGAGCACAGGCTCAGTAGTTGTGGCACACGGGCTTAGTTGCTCCGCAGCATGTGGGATCTTCCCGGACCAGGGCTCAAACCCATGTCCCCTGCATTGGCAGGCGGATTCTTAACCACTGAGCCCAGGGAAGTCCCTGCCATTTAAATTGTTGTAAAAATATAAGCCAGTCCAGCGCATCTATATGTCTCAGACTAGCCATTCACCAACTGCATGTGCATGCAGCTTCCAACAGAAGTCTCTGTCAGTTGTTTGTTAGAACTTAGAATACATTTACCACATTAATTACCATTTTAACCATTGATTGTATGCTAGACACTATGTTTAGTGCTTTGTATAATTTCAGGAAATCATTAAAATACTATGAGAAATATGTAACTATGCCCATTTTACAGATGAGAGGACTGAGGCACTGAATGGTTAAAGTAATTTGCCCAAGGTCACACAAGGAGTAAGTGGTTCTGCAGGATTTTAAGCTCAGATCCATGTGGTTCCAAAGACCATGCTTGGAATCCCTGTACTATACCTGTCAGACTGGGCTACAAGAGCCTATTAAACTCAGAATGTAGCTGAATACAATATCATAGTTGTACCTACAGCTTTCAGAAATGGTACAAATTGTATTCCAATGCAGAAACCCTCCTTCCTCTCCCTTCTACAGCCCTGCAGGGAACAAGGGCAGAGTCACTCTCATTTCACCAGGCTTCCTACCTCCAGGAAAACAAGAGGATGCCTCCAGCTCCAAGTCTGTGCTGGTTGTTTTTCTCTCAAGCTGAATTAGTGACCAACATTTTCAGGGCTCAGAGTGGGTGAGCCTGGGGGTCCACAGCCTCCTGCCACATGTCACTCCTCAGTCTAGGATGGTCCCCTGTCACACTCTTACTTTTCCTCCTCAGGCCCCAGGGATTGGCCCATCTCCTTCCCTTCCACTGCCACTGCTTGTTTCTTCCGACCAAGGTTTTTCTCTTCTCTAACCTTCTATAAAACAGAAGCTGGTCTTGAGTCTTCTGAATTTTAACCTTCTTATCAGAGAAAAAAACAAATCATAAGTTCCCCATTCTTCCTACCCTTCCTATAAGATGTGAAAGCTCACATTTGCATGTAATTTTCAGTGACCAGACTGAGAGATTCAGGTGAAAAGGAGGTGAATATAACTAGTTGCTATGACAACAGGAAGATATAAAATGGCATAGCAATTCATAGGACAAGCTTTTTAAATTACATAAATTTGAGTTACTTCAAGAAACCATTCAAAACTACACATATGTAGATGACTGGCCAATTGAAAGAATGAAGTATATCACACAAATAAACCACCTTGAATTAAGCAGACAATTAAAGATCTATACACAATTTTAATCCTCAACAGACTATAAAGGGGAGAATTTCTCACAATTCGGGAGCCTCTGTAAAGTTACTTGTCAATCAGACTGATCCAGCTGCATTAATATTAAAAATTTTCATGTCTACCACAGCTCTAAGAATTAAGTCACAACTAGATTACAAGGCCAACAGCGTGAACAAGACGCGTTTGCCGTCACCATTTAACACTGTCGACTCTTGCCTCGCTCTTGAAATGTTCTCTGCCTTGATTTCCTAACTGCACTCATTTACAGGCTTCCTTGCTCTCAGATTGTTCCTCTCTTTCCCCTTCTGGTTTCCCCAAGGCTTCGTAGAGGGTACCCATCCCTTTGGTGTCTATTAGCATGTCTTCAATCGTTACCTCTAATCTGATGTCTCCCAAATATTTGCCTTCGTTCCCAAACCCTCTCCAGAGAGGCAGACCCCACATTCCAACGGCATGAAGAAATCTCCACTTGAATGTACTAATGGCATCTCAAAACTGGCATTCCTCGATTCAAACTTAAAGATTATTTCTCCTATTCCTGGATTCCCTGATGAGGTTAATGGCACCATCTTCCAGAAATTCAGGCAAAGAATCTTTTTAGTCGTTGTCTTTCCCTTCTCTCTCATATCCAGGCACTAAACCTTATTAATTCTACCTCTATAACAGCTGTTGGATCTATTTGCTCCAGTACAATCAATACAGGCACCAGCAAGTCTAGAACTGTCCATTACCTCTCATCTAAACTACAGCCATGGGCTCCCAACTTCTCTCCCTGCTTTCAGGCTTTTCTCACTTCACTGTTGTTCATATAATTCTGATGATAAGAATCACATGAGTGGGTTTCTTAATACAGGTCTCTAGGCCTTGCCCAAGACCTACTGAATCAGAATCTGTAGCAGAGGGGCTTGAGAACTTATATTTTCCTAAGTATCCCCAGAGATTATTCTAATCAGACGAATATAGTTTACTCAGTACTCTCAGACTGAATTAATTCATGGTCCTTGACCAAAATTTTCCATGGCTCCCATCGCTGGTAAAATCAAGTCCAAATTCCTGGCTTGACATTTAAGGCCCTCCACAATCTAGTCTACAAACATCCTCCCAGTCATCTTCCTCATTATTGCTTCTCACATACTCTGTGCCAAAACCACACTATCTGTCATTCCAGAATTTTTTTCTGCATTTTTCCACCACAGTGTTTTTGTTCACATAGTACCTTTAGCCTGGACTGCCCTATACCCATCTCTCTCTGTGTTCATACCCCATCCATCCTTTAAAGTTCATCTTAGCTTTATTCATGCCCCTTTTTTTGTAGCATCACCACAGCAAATAGATACATCTATTGCTGTGCTGTGATATTCCTATTTTTTGCGTGTATGCCTTCCTCTCCTCTATAAGATGAAGCTCTCCGGGGAAGATGACTATGCCATTGTTCATCTTTGTATTTGGTCGTGGGGGGGGGGTGTTTATAGTAAGCAGCACATAGCTGGTGCTTGAAATGTTTGAATAAATAAGCGATAGAGCAACAACAGTCAGAACCAACGGCTTGGGACAAATTGGTCTGCCCGTTATTCCCTCTACTTACCTACATGGCCCACCTTGTTATCACTGCCTGAATGCCCTGCTTTTTCTTCCTCTTTACTAGTCAAGTCTTAGAGTCTTTTTTTTTTTTTTTTTTTTTTTTTTTTTTTTTTTTTGCGGTACGGGGGCCTCTCACTGTTGTGGCCTCTCCCGTTGCGGAGCACAGGCTCCGGACGCGCAGGCTCAGCGGCCGTGGCTCACGGGCCCAGCCGCTCCGCGGCATGTGGGATCTTCCCGGACCGGGGCGCGAACCCGTGTCCCCTGCATCGGCAGGCGGACTCTCAACCACTGCGCCACCAGGGAAGCCCTTTAAGACACTGTCTCTCAAATTATAGGCCACCAACTACTTGCATCAGAATGATATGGGTTGTTTGTTAAAAGGCAGATTCCCAGGTTACTGCTCTCAGATCTGAATTACAGTCTCTGGGAGAAGATCTGCATTTTGGGCTGGCAGCTCCTAAGGGATTCTTTTGCACAGGGATGTCGAGAACATGTTTGTTTTTAAACCTGGTTAAAGCCCCACTCCTCCTAGAAAATTCAATCATTTGAGTCCTTACTACGGGCTTGATGCCATGTTGCTGCCTTACGACCTTATTTACTGTTGACTTCTATTTTTATTTTGTAGGCATCAAATAATTATAATCTTTGTGAGTTGTGTATACTAAACAGTACTATAGAGAGAATGTCACATAAAACACACAGATGAATAGTTTAAAATGTGCCCTTGGAATCAACCTGTCTCCAATCACATCTCTGCTCTAGCACTTACTAGGTACATGACCTTGGGCTAATTACTTAACCCCTCCATGCCTCCACTTTCCTACCTATAAAATGTAATCATGATGCTACCTATATCATAGGGCTGTTCTGAGGACTGCATGGGATAATTCATGGACAGTATAAGCAGAGTACCCCAAGAAATGTTAGTCATTATTACTGCTGCATGGTTATCACTATCCAAAAAGTCTTTTTATTCTACTTGGGCAAATAGGACACAAAATTAAAGACTAACCATAAAGTCTTTTCCATCTGTTTCTCCCATAGTACAGAGCTCTCCTGTACATGGAATAGTGGATAAAAACTATTAGACACAGCAAAAAGGGCTCCAAATTTAGAAGGATCCAATACTGAAACATCAGACACAACCCTAATATTCAGGGCCTTATTTCAGGAAACACAGTCTACCCTTTGGCTCTAGAGGCAATTGACATCGAGGCAATTTCTATCTAACCCATGACAAAGGTCAAAAACTGAGTCTATCTCTGTTTAGAGATTTCACTAGCCAATCTTATGTCCCAATGGGAGCATAGTAACTTCCCGGATTGTGATTTCCATACAAAGGTATTTTGACCGATGTTTTTCAGAGGTTTAGACTGCCTCATCCGAGCATCCAGTTCACTGCTATCTTTCCATCCCAACACTTCGACCACAGAGAATGTTCAATGAGATATGTTCTCTTCAAGATCCTAATTTCAATTATTTTGGATGGATACACCCAGAAGTGGGATTGCTGGATCATATGGTAATTCTATTTTTAATTTTTTGAGGAACTCCCATAATAATTTTCAGAAAGCCTGTACCATTTTACATCCCCACCGACAGTGTACAAGAGTTCCATTTCTCTACAACCTTGCCAACACTTGTTATCTTTTGGGTTTTTTGATAATAGCCATCCTAAAAGATAGCTTTGATGTGCATTTCCTTGATGATTAGTGATGTTGAGCAACGTTTTATTTGCCTCTCAGCCATATATATGTCTTCTTTGGAGAAATGTCTTTTCTAGTTCTTTGCCCATTTTTAATCAGGTTATCGGAGGGGCTTTTTTTGCTATTGAGTTGTAGGAATTCCTTATATGTTTTGGAAATTAACTCCTTATCAGATATATTGTTTGCAAATATTTTTCTCTCATTCTACAGGTTGCCTTTTTACTCTGTTGACTGTTTCTTTTGAATAAATTTCATATGTTGAACTGCTTTGCAATCCTGGTATAAATCCCACTTGATCATGGTATATTATCCTTTTGTATGTTATTGCTAGTATTTTGTTGGAGATTTTTACATCTATATTCATAAGTTATATTGACCTTTAGTTCTCTTTACTCATGATGGCTTTGTCTGATATTGGTATCTGGGTAACAGTGGCCTCATAGAATGAGTTGGGAAGTGACCTTCTGCTATATTTTTGGAAGAGACTGTGAAGAATTTGTATTCATTCTTCTTTAAAATTCATAGCATTCACCAGTGAAGTCTCTTGGGTCATACTGAGACATGTTTTATGGCCTAACATATGGTTTATCTGGAAATGTTCCTTGTGCACTTGAGAAGAATTTATATTCTGCTATTTGGAGGTGGAGGGTTCTGTATATGTCTTTTAGGTCTGGTTGGTTTATATATAGTGTTGTTGAAGTCTTCCTCAGGAACAGTTTCTACCGACTGCTTTTTCCTATAAATGGGCCATAATTTCCTGTTTCTTGTGTGTCTCATAATATTTGGTTGAAAATAGGACATTATAAATAATATAATGTGGCAACTCTGAAAATAAGATTTACACATACACACACACACACACACACACACACACAAACACACCCCGGGTATTTTGGTTTTGCTATTTATTGTTGTTGTTGCTACTGCTATCTATTTGTTTAGTGAATTTCCTGGACTATAAATTCTGTAAAGTCTGTATCCTTTGTCATATGCAGCCCCTGAAGTCTCTGCTTGTTTAGCTTAGTGGTCAGCTGATGGCTGAACAGAAATTTCCTTGAATGCCTTGAACCTGTAAATCTCCCAACCTTTGCTGAGAGGCTATGTGCGTGTGTGGTGGGGTATGACTTCAACACTCTAGCAGTTTGAAAATCTGTCTCAGCCTTTACTTCCTGAAGAGCCTCTGGAGGTGAGAAACTAGAATGTTCGCAGGTCTTTCCTGGGCACTACACAGCCCTGCACGTGCACATGGCCTTCTACATCCCCGGGAATAAGTCAGAGCTTTCCCAAGCCCCCTCTGTACCTCTCAATCCCCATATTTTACTATTAAGTTTTTTGGCCAACCTCTTGTTTGCCCCAATTGGTATTATTGTCTCAGGTAGCTGGGCATTAAACAATTGCCACTGATTATTTTGTTTTTGACACACATCTTAGGGAAAAGGCTTTTACACTAAGTGACCTTTAAGAGAAATCAAATGGAGACAAGCCCTGTGAAGCTGTCCTTTCCAAGGACCTGCTAGACAGATCAAATACTAAAAATTCCCTGGGAATGGGGTCTTAGAGGAGCTCCAAATCTTCCTCTTCAGTGGCTGGAGGCTGCTAGTTTCCCTAAGTAAAATGTTTGCAAGGCTGCTGGGTTTCAAGGCTACCATAGAGCTTGGAAAAGGGGATGCGAATAGAGCAAGTTAAAATGCCACAAAGCTTGCTGTTCTTACAGAGAGTTGGTCATTTTTATTGAATAAATAACTCTCAGATTGCTGCAAGTCTTTGGTTAATTTTCATAGTTCTAAAAAAGTTGGTTTTCACAATTGTTGCCAGTGTTTCCGTTGCTTTTATGGAAGAGAAGATTTTTGGAGTTCTTACTACTCCACTCCGAAAGTGCATCTAATAGCCTTTTCAAAAAGTGGTGTTTGAAAGGACTTATATTTCAAATCTATAAATAACTCTCAAAACTAATTTTAAAAATCCAATGTTTTAAAATTGGGGAAATTTTTGAACAGACACTTCATCAAGGAAGATATATGGAGGGCAAAAAAAAGTACATGAAAAGATGTTCAACATCTTTAGTCATTAGGGAAATGCAAATTGAAACCACCATGAAATACCACTACACACCTACTAGAATATCTAAAATTGAAAAAGAAAGGAAGAAAAAAAATGACAATACTAAGTGCTGGTGAGGACGCAGAGGAACTGGAGTTCTCATACGCTGCTTGTGGTTGTGCAGAACGGTACATCCACTGTGGAAAAGGTTGGCAGTTTCTAATAAAGTTAAAAATACCCTTACCATACAATCCAGCAATCCTACTCCTAAGTTTTTACTCAAAAGAAATAAAAACATGTGTCCATATAAAAACCTGTATGTACATGTTTTTAACAGAGTTATTCATAATTGTCAAAAACTGGAAAAAACCCAACATCCATCAACTGGTGAGTAAAATAAAAAGGAACAGACTACTGATATATGCAGTGATACATTTGAATATCTAATGGATTGTGCTATATAAAAGAAACCAGCATCAAAAGGTTTCATACTGTATGATTCCACTTCTAAGACATTTTGGAAAAGGCAAAACTATATAATAGGAAAATAGATTAGTGGTTGCCAGGGGCTGGGGTTGGGGGAGAGGAATGACTACAAAGAGGCATGAGGGCACATTCAGAATGAGGGAAAAATGAAATAAAGAGGTTACCTGGCTGTGTGCATTTATCGATATTCATAGAAACATACAACTAAAAAAGGTAAATTTTACTGTATATAAATTATACCTGATAAACTTGACATAAAAGAAAAAAAACTCCTTCCTTCTCTGAACATCATTTTTCTTGGTTTAATTAGTTTAGTCTAAGACTACCCTATACCCTTGGCCGGTTTCTAACCTTTATTTGTTTAGCAGACTATCCAGAGTTAAAATATCCTTCATGAAACATCTAACAGTGTCATTACATCATGAGTTGTCATTCCACAAAATGTGTAAGAGAATTTGACAGGAGAGAGAGGGAAAAAAATTAATTTGATAACATAACTACAAGGAGATTCAATGTAGCATTTTTATAATAACAAAAAGATAAAAACATGAATGCTGATCAATAGCTGATTGGCAACTGGTAATATAAAACCATATCATAGACTATTATGTAGCCATTAAAATAATTATGTAATTGTAGATCAATATTTATTAATATGAAAAGGTATCAATATCTATAGTATTGATACTTTGTTAAGGTAAAAGCAGATGATTAAGTAGTATGTTAGTATGATTTTATTTTGGAAATGCCTAGGAAAACATCCCCCGAAAAGTAAATGCTGAATTCTCTTGGTGGGGTGATTATAGGTAGTTTATATTTATATGTGCAAGATAACCCTCCTAACTGTCTCAAGATCTGCTAGCCTGAGACTGGAGTTGCCTGGGTAACTGACCCCTATCCTTGTTTTGCCGCTCTCAGTTCAGGAAGGCTGGAAGCCCAGGTTGTGAGGATCTAGGGAGCCTGACGGTGACAAATGAGCATCGTGTTCAAGCTTAAGTGTGCTTTACTGAACCACACAGAGGAGACCTTTTGTATATTTTTTAATACCTGCATGGATGAAACGCACCTGGCTCAGATGAGCGTTCCCAGCTCACATTTAAACTACACATGCAGAACTGCTCCAGCCACGGGTATAACAGGCTGAACTTCCAGAGGTTTTAAAGCAACCACTGGTCACTCAGACTCCTCACCCACAGCAGTGTATCTACTGGGGAGGTCTTTTTAGATGACCTGGAAACTTACACCTCCGTCTGTCACTGAATAATGTTGCTCTGACCTCTTTCTGTAAACTCTAGATTTAAAAATGCTTGTTTGATTTACCCAAATGTGATCTGTGTCTGATCAATCTGAACCTATTACAATTGACATTTGTTCATTTGGTTAATTTCCATTTGCAACAAAGAAAAGAAAACCCATTTAGTGAGTCTGTGATATTATTCACAACAAGTAAAATGAAAAAGACAATCTGTTGGTTTTAAGATAGAAAGTCTTTATTAAATTAAAATTGACACTTCTCTTTGAACTAAGGATTCTGAGTTCTTTCAAAGATATGCCTCGGGCTTATTACCTATCTAGTATAATTCATTATATTTTTCTATTATAGAATTTATTAAGTGACACAAATTGTGTTTAACAAAAAACACTTTCACTGCATAAAATAATCTCTGGAGAAAATATTTTTAAAATAATATTCTTTCTAAGCCATCCTAAAAGGAAAGTATGACTTTTAAAGTGAATGTGGAAGACGGGTTATAAAATAAACAACAAAAAAGCTATTGAAACGACTACAATAAATCAGCTGAGAACTGGGAGAAATATGAGTTGTAGAAACTACTTACATCCATACTGAGCCATCATGGCAGAATGGAAATTATCTTCTTTTTTAGTGTCTGCTTTTACACAAGTATTGGGAGGAAAACTGAAAACACACAAATATCTACATAAAAACACATGCACCAAAACAAACACACAAAACCAAAATACAGATGCCTACCCAATTACATTCCCTAGTGGAACTGTAGAGTAATCAGCTCTAATCAAATAATTAAGAACATAGGATGTAAAACATGCCAAATTTGTCTTGATCTCAGATCCAGCACCTTTTAAAGTGCAGACATGATTACTGACTCATTTACATAGTGTGAGTCATATTCCAACTGAACTCAAGCCCTGAAAAGCTGGGGGATTACTGCACTGTAGTTTGAGTGCATGCGGTGTTGAACAAAACAACACAGATACCCAATCCTTCCACACAGACTAATACTTAAAAAGAGTCTTTGTCTCAATCAACAGAGTAACTTTGAGCTTTTATTTGCCTAACTTTTATTATACATAACACTTTAATCATGGCTATCATACATCTCAGATTTTCAAAACATGTCTGATTTTAAGTGTTCCACTATTACACGCCCTGTGCTGCTTTTTAGACGAGAAAAAAATGCAGTCTTCCTAATGATAGCATAAAACAGAGGGCTGTTATCGGCAAGGAGGCCTCTTGGGGAGACCAGACACAGCTGAACAGTATAACCTGTTAAAGTAAAATGTAACTGATCCAGTGCCTAGAAGCTCAAAGGAGCAATAATCACCCTAGCCTCATTATAGTCAAGCCTTCATAACATACGTGTAACTTTCTGTAATAGAACCGCAAGTTCTAAGTACATCTAAGTATCTTAATAACTTTAAACAGGTGGTAGAGGATTGAAAACATGCTTGTAGTATTAATGCTATATAGAAATAAAAAAGAGCAGCAGTCTCCAAATTTTTTAATCACTTATCTATCCCCTCAGGAAAAAATTTTGAGTATTCACTCCCAGGACATGTATTTTATTTATTTATATACATATATGCATGTACTATTTATTCATATAGAAATATGCATGTAATAGTATGGAAGTACATAGTAGTTCTTCCATACTATTACTTGGCATAATACACATTTCGAATAAGATCATTAACAATTGAGATTACGTAGTAGTTTACTTTTTAAACTCTTCTTGATGCTTTTAAACTGTGGTTGTTTTGTGAAGCGATTGATAAAGGGTTAAACTAGGTCAAGGAGTGTCAGCGCAGTGATTTCCCTGTAGTTCCTGGCATTTCTAGTTTATCTTGAGCCAAAATTCTTTGGTTAGAATCTTTTTAAACCACTTGCCCATTTTGTGAGAGTTTTTATTTACATGTAGACGATAACCCATAGATCTACTTAACCAGGAGCAAATGAACACAAGGGTTAGAGCACTGACCTGTGGAGCCCCCGAGTCTCTTATCACATCTGTTTGTGACACCTGACGTGTGACATATATGCTAAGGAAAGGAGCCAATGACAGTCTGCATATTAAATATTAATTTCTTTCTCACATATATAATATTCATATAATAAATTTAAATGAAAGTTCTAATATTTTCTACATGAACCCTAACCACTCCCTCTCCCACAATGTACACAGGAGTAATTCTCAACATACGAATGGAAATAACCAATATACTAATAATTGATATTACTTAATATTGAACTGCATGTAAGAAGGACCATGTAAGTATTATAAGAAAAGGGCAGGTCACTAGAATACCTCAAACCAAACAACAAAATAAAAACACTCAAGTACCTAAGAACCATATGAGGTCAATATGAGGTCAATTCAACGGACCCATCATCCTGGAATCTAAACTCAACACTTTCCAGAACCATTCTATAGAAAATGGTCATGACCCTGCATGGTATTGTCCTCAGTTCCATCTCAAAATGTCTTATTTACTTTCACCACTTTCTATCCTTCCCATTGGTACCATCTTTTCCTAAACAATGAATATTTAGAGAATCCATTTCTCAACTAGCAGAACTAACTAACACTGTGGAATATTTCCCAGGATCGCTCGATAGACTCTCCATCCAAGCTCTCCATCAACCTTCCCACTATGTCCTCTGTCACCTGGTCACATACAAGAACCCCGTCCAAAGTAATTACTCATTACCATCTAAATTTAGATCCATCAGACTCCTCTGAATTTTCCCATTTGCCTCAGTCCCTCATACTTTTCAGCCTACAAGACATTTCAGACAGGCTATCTGATGGCTTAAACAAATTCAAGGAGACAAAGAAAGCCACTCAACCTTACATTTACATCCTTTTGCAGTGCCCTAAGGGTATCACCACATGCCATGGGCCTCAGAAAGTATCATTTATCCCACATCACTGTCTGCACGCATCAAGCCGAGTGCTGCCAGCACCAGCTGCTGCTAACTTTGAAACAGCTGAAACTGCACCACAGTCACTGCTGGTTTCTTCCCAGCTTTACTGAGGTATGATTAACAAATAAAAATTGTGTGTGTTTAAGGTACACAGTGGGATGATTAGCTATACATGTAGATTGTGAAATGATTATCACAGTCAAATTAATTAGCACATCCATCACTTCACACAGTCACCATTTTTTGTGTGTGGTGAGAACACTTGAGACATACTCTCTTAGAAGATTTCGAGTATAGAATACTGTATTGTTAACTATAATCACCCTGCTATACATTAGATCCTCAGAACTTGTTCATCTTATAAGTGGAAGTTTGTAGCCTTTGACCACCATCTCCAAATTTCCTCCATACCCCAACCCCTGGCAATCACCATTCTCCTTTCTGCTTCTATGAGCTCAACTATTTTAGATTCCACATGGAAATGAGATAATACAGTATTTGTCTTTCTGTGTCTGGCTTATTTCACCTAGCATAGTGACTTCTATGTCTAGAAGTCACTATGCCAGGTGTCACTAATAGCGATAGGCTTATCGCTATTGTGGCAAATGGCAGGATTTCCTTCTTTTTATGACTGAGTACTCTGCCACTGTATGTATATACCACCTTTTCTTTATCCATTCATCCATCAGTGGACATTTAGGGTGTTTCCATATCATGGCCATTGTGAATAATGCTGCAATGAACATGAGAGTGCAGATACCTCTTTGAGGTACTGATTTCATTTCCTTTGGATACATACCCAGGGAATTGCTGGATCACATGTCAGGAGTATTTTTAATTTTTCGAGAAACTTCCATATTGTTTTCCATAATGGCTGTACCATTTTACATTCTTGTATGTGCTGTGAATGTGTGTGCTCCTTGACCATCTCCACCATTGCTATACTTCAGTCAAGCCTTCTGGAAGTTTCCTGAGGCACTCTCACCCCCAAAAAGGTTATGGATAAATAAAGGCTATTTGACTTCTAAAGAGTCTTTTTTTTTTTTTAAGTTTAAACAACCAGCATAAACCAAATGTCAACATACACTACACAGAAAAAAATGCTGGGTATGGCCATTTTTCACAGGAAAAGAAGAAGTTCATTTTCTTTTTATTTATTTATTTTTGGCTGTGTTGTGGCTTCGTTGCTGCATGCAGGCTTTCTCTAGTTGCGGCGAGCGGGGGCTACTCTTCGTTGTGGTGCGCGGACTTCTCATTGCGGTGGCTTCTCTTGTTGCGGATCACGGGCTCTAGGCACGCAGGCTTCAGTAGTTGTGGCCCATGGGCTCAGTAGTTGTGGCTTGCAGGCTCTAGAGCACAGGCTCAGCAGTTGTGGTGCATGGGCTTAGTTGCTCCACGGCATGTGGGATCTTCCCAGACCAGGGCTAGAACCCACGTTCCCTGCATTGGCAGGCAGATTCTTAACCACTGCACCACCAGGGAAGCCCCAAAAAGTTCATTTTTAAAGCCCACATAATATGGGTCATGAAATAATTAAGCAATGATTTTGAGGTGTTGCTGTTTGGAGAAGGCTTTCTGGGGCTTTAGAAAACTTATCAGAGTGGTATGCAAAGTGGGGCAAATCTATTTCTGGCCCAGGCTCAAGGAAGGAAATGACTCTTCTTACCAATGAAGATTTTTAATTTTCTTTCTCAGTCCCTCAACACAGAAAATTCTTATTTTCCACAAAGAGAACAAAGACCTCAGAGAAAATAGTCACAATGTGCTGAAACAAAGCAGTTAGTTTTTTCTGTAGCCTATTTGAGGGAAGTAAAATCTTCTACAGGAATCAATTGATTAATAAGTGATTCATGAGTGTCTTTGTTTTTGTTTTGTTTTGTTTTCTTTTCTTTTCTTTCTGGCCTTGAGGCTTGTGGGATCTTAGTTCCCTGACCAGGGATTGAACCCGTGCCCCCTGCAGTGGAAGCGCAGAGTCCTCACCACTGGACTGCCAGGGAACTCCCTCATGAGTGTTTAAGAAAAGCCCAGGACACAGTGACAAGAGGTGGACAGCCAGGGCACATACTCCAGGACACAAGCATTGGGGCACAAAGAAAAGGATTTGAACAACATAATAGAAATTATATTTTTAACTCTATGGTTTTGGACTATCACCCCCTCTTTGAAGGAGTTGGAAATTTGTTTCAAAAACACTATTTAATCTTATATTTTGTCATATATAAGTGTGTATAGTAGACTGTTTGTAGATCACATTAATTCAGCAAGTCTCTACAAATATTTTATTACCCGATTTAAAGAGCACTTCCACCAGATATGATGATCCACAGAGTCGTATAGTGGATGGGCCTTGCTCTCACTATTGTTTCTCAAGGCCTGGCAAACCCAGTTAAGGAGGATCCTTAATGAGCAAAGTCTTAGGCAGGCTGAATCTTGTCTAAGTATGCTACAACTTATACTTAGAAAAATAGCTTTCAGCAAGTAAACTGTAGGTATAAGTTAAAAAAAAACAGTACAGAAGTATTTAACGCTAAGAAAAGTCTTTTGACATCGGTTCAATGTGTCGATGATATACAACAGAAAGATGATATATGACAGAACTATTACGCTTATACTCATGTTCTGGTAAAGGTCTGAATGCTAATGAAAAATGTATCTTTAAATAGCAACTGTCCCCTACCGTCAGGAAGTTGCAGGAAAAAATTGCCTCAGATGTTATGAATTATATATTGCTCATCTTGAGCTCAGTCAAATTGATCATGTTTGCTTCAGTTGAAATAAAGACATCTTTTGAAATTTCGGATCAGAGCCATTTTCTTTCAGAATAAATAAAATCAAGAAACAAACCAGACACTGATTCTCCACCAACCACTGCAGATAATTTTTCTTCTAAATTGAGACCCCCATCAGGAGAGTGGACCGGTCTTACCTGTGAGGTCACCAAGATGGTGGGTCCGGGGTTTTGGGAACTGGAAGTACAATCTCTTCTGGGATTCTCTTCTTCTCTGAGGCTTTACTTGGGCAGCATTCTCCACCTCAACTACTGCAACACTAGGACATTCTTCACTCTACCTGCACCAGCTGCAACAGAAAGATTCAGGAAACAAAAACTCTCTCATTTTTACAGCAAAGATGGAATCAATGTGATGTAAAGATTTAGTGATTTAATGGCTTCATGATTTAATGTCTAAATTTAATTTAATATCCAAGGCCAATCATAAAATTGGACTTTATATGAAAGAGATTTCCAATCTACACTAGTTGGCACTTTCTACTAAACACCATACCAAAATGTACATGAGAGAATATTTGCTATCCTGTAATGTGTTATGTTAAAGTGAAACATATGAGTACCTATAACTGGAAATTACTCCCAAAGAAAGCTAAATTTGCTAGTCTTTTACTTTGATAGATAAGCAATTTGAAAGATATGTTGTCAAATCCTTACTGTCTTTTGAAAATAGTTTCAAAGACTGTGTGTGAATCAGGGCTATCTTGATTGCAAAAGGGAAAAAGACAATTCAAGCCTGATTAAGTAGACCAGCTCATGAAATCCAAGGAGATCATCCCATCAAACAGCAGAATATGCAGGGCTAGACAGCAGTTTGGCCAGAGCCTGGAGAAAAATCTCTCTCTCTCTCTCTCTCTCTCCCTCTCTGTCTCTCTCCCCCCTTAATCCCCTCTCACTGCCTACTAACTTCTCCAAATCGCAAGTTCTGGGCCACATGTGTGCTTTATCTCTTGTGACTTCCTATGACTTCCACCACCAGGACGAGAACACCTCACCAGCTCTCACTTTGCAAATGTAAAAATCCCAGGAAGAAATGAATGCCCAGGCTCAGGTCAGCAGGCCAAGTGTGGCCAGGGATTTTGAAAGCACATCACACCTACCACAGGATTCTGCCCTGAGAAAAAAAAAAGGAGTTTCCAACAAAAGAGAGAGTGATAAGTCCATAAAAACAGTCTGATTCCATTGCATAGTAAAGATCAAAAGAGCCTTTAGGGGGGGCGGAGATTATTTTTCTCAAACTCATGATATTTTTTAATTGCTTTGTTTTAATTTTTTCAGGCCTGACGCCAAATCTTTGATATCACTTTGCCCTTCGTTTCATGGGTTTAATCAAATTAATGATGGACATTTTAAAAATAAGGTTTAGTAAAGCAATTATACTCCAATAAAGATGTTTAAAAATAAAAAAATAAATAAGGTTTATTCTGTTTTCACCTACTTGAAATCACAACTCCTACTTTCTTCAGGATATGGGAAAAAAACTGCTTTTTCAAGGGGAGAAAAAGAATCAAACAAGTTACTTCCGGAAACTGGCATGTTTTATTCTTTGCAAATAAAGCATCAGAGGGAGAAAAGCACAATCAAAATACAGGCAGCGGGGTGGGGGATGAGAGAAATGGGTGAACTGTTCTTGTCTTGCTTTGTTTCAGTTTAAATAAATTGAATTTTAAAATAAATTAAAATACTTGATAAATAAGTCATATTTCTACATGGGACATTGTAAGGCAAAATGGGTCAACAGATGCCCTAAAATTCATAGTCAACTAGCCCACAAATCAGTGGGCTCATATGCTTGCTTGAGTTATTTTCTCTCTCACTTTCTCTCTCGCTTTTCTGAGGCAGGCTAAATAAATACACATATAAGAAAAATCTCTGCAACTAAAAATCCTCGATATACTCTGTACTGCAATAATATTAATAATCAGAAAGTACACTAGGATAGATAAATCTCTCCTCATTCACTTGTTAAATATACCTGTACTGATTTTCTATACCTTCACTTTTAATCATTCATTACTTCCATTTCCATTTCTTTTTTCAGAATCAATTCTGCATCACTAATGACATCTACATGGTAGTTCAGACATTCTCCCTAAACTTACTGAACACTGCAGAGATCTTCAAAGAGCACATATACTATACTTCAAAGCTTTAAAATGTACATATACACATGTGCGTGTGTATTACTTAGAATATTTTGTCTTTGGCATATTTTAGAAGTTTGTAGCAAGCCATAAATTTTCATTTTTTTGGAGGAAATTCTTTTCTCTATGGTCATTCTTATCTCCTTAAGAGTCAGGTGCTTCTTGCCTACCAACACCTCAACCCACAAAAATCTGCTACAGGCCCCCCTTCTACCCAGGCATGCAGAGCACAACGGCCCCATTGAGTCCTGCACAGGTGCTACTGACCCCTGAAGTACCTAAACCCAAGTAGCATTTATCTTCTTGACATACCCAGTGACAAAAGGGATGCGTGGTGACGGACTTGGCTTGCAAGACCTTTCTTCAGGTGGCTCTTCACACTGTGACAACCTAGATAAGTCAGTGAGTCTGAGACCAATAAACCTGAAGGGCCAATAAACATGAAGCCCTGGCCCATGCCTCACTTGGGTTCTGCTCAGGCAACATGGATAGTAACTCCCCAGGGAAACAGCTCACTCAGTCAGAACACCTACAGAGTTAAAAACAACTCAACTATTTCTCATAAGCATATTACACAAAGAGCAAGGGGACCTGTAAAGGAGGTTCTCTTACACCACTTCAGGCTTAGAACATTCCATTCTTATAGCTTCATGCTGGCAACAGTCACAGAAAGGAGACAACCTGATTACGCATGTCCTGGATATTGATCAACGGAAGATTGAAAAAACACCCTGCAAATAGGGCAATTAATAGGGACCAAGGATAACTTTTTCTGATCATGATCAGAGTTAAAATGCAAACATTCATGATGAGCCTAATCAGACATTGCTGGACGCAAACACAGAGCCAATTGAAACCGAGATAATTTCCGTCAGTGTACTTCTCTTGTGCAATGCATCCCATCCTGGGCGAGGCCTATCTAGGATTATATGCAATGTCCGGACTGATAGTGTAATGAATCTGAGTATAAATTCCTTGAAGACAAAGCCAAAGCATTTCTGTTCTATTTTGTGAATGCTATATAGCAGCCATAGTGTGATGGTTAATTTTATGTATCAACTTGACTGGATTAAGGGGCCCCCAGACAGCTGGTAAAACATTGTTTCTGGGTGTGTCTATGAGGTGTTTCTGGAAGAAATTAGCATTTGAATACGTAGACTGAGTAAAGAAGAGTGCCCTCCCCAATGTGGATGGACATCATCTAATCTGTTGAGGTCCTGGATACAACAAAAGGGCAGAGGAAGGGAGAGTTTCCTCTCTTTGCCTGAGATGAGACATTCATCTTCTACCCACAGACATCAGCACTGCTGGTTCCTGGGCCTTCGGACTCAAAATAGGACATAACACCATCAGCTCCCCTTGTTCTTAGGCCTTCAGACTCAGACTGAATTATATTACCAGTTTTCCTGGGTTTCCAGCTTGTAGACAGCAGACTGTGATCTTCTCAGCCTCTGTAATCACATGAGCCAATTCCTATAATAAATCTCCTCATATATATCTATACCTATATATATCTATCTATCTCTCTCTCTATATATATATATTGGTTCTGTTTCTCTAGAGAACTCTAACTAAGACACATAGTGTTCAAATATAATAAATACCATTGAGGTAATAAATAACTGGAAAATTATACTTTCTCTCTGCAACATTCAAATTAAGTCAAGCTACATATAATAAATACCATTGAGGTAATAAATAACTGGAAAATTATACTTTCTCCCTGCAACGTTCAAATTAAGTCAAGCTACTAAACTGTTTCATTAAAAAAAAAAAAAAACGTACAGCGAATGTTCAAAATAGATCATTCACACAAACGCAGCGAAGGCAAAAACAATATGATGTGTTTAATAAATTTAAAGCATCCCAACAGAGAGTCTTCACATTTTTAAGGGAAAATAGAGAAAAATCAAACAGATATTTTCAAATAACTCTTTTAACAGTCTAAGCAATGGTGTGGAGGGGTGGAGGAGGGAGGGTTTATTATCAGATGCCAAAACCATTCCTACATGGCTTTAGTCTTTAGTCAGACTCAGAGAAAGAAATGTTTCAAGGACAAACGCCACCTTTTATTTCTTCCTCACATGCCAGTTACGTAGTCTTTAGACTTAAGAGTACAGAGATCCCTTGACAAGTGGGCACTATCACTGCACCAAGGGCAAATTTTCCCCACAGTCACTGTTAAGGGGACTACCAATTACAGATCTTTCTCAAGCACCCTTGCGACCACAGAGGAATCAGCAACTGAGCGGGGAGGTGCAAGACAGGGAGATTGATGACCCCACCAGCCTGGTAACCAAGCACACTGGAAAGGGAAAGAATGAGGTTGCAGTATGATCAATGCAAAAAGTTTTAAAATGGAGGTTTTAACATTTTAATACGAGGGAGCTTAAAAGCGTTGATGTTCAATTTCAGTTCCAAGTGATATTCTGTAACAGCACTGTCAGACAGAAATATAACACAAGCCACACATGTAATTTAAATTTTCTAGAAGCCCCATTTAAAAGGGTAAAAAAAACCAGATGAGATTAATTTTAATACTACATTTTATTTAACCCAATATGCCCAACATATTATCATGTAAACATGCAGTAAATAGAAAAATGTATTAATGAGGTATTCTACATTTTTTTCTTACTAAGTCTTTGAAATCTAATGTGTATATTACACTTATAGCACATCTCAATTCGGGCTAGTCACATTTCAACTGCTCAATAGCCACAGGTGGCTAGTGCTTACTTTACTAGCACTATAGCTCTGTAGGCCCCCCCAAGAACATTCCTTCATTCATTCAGTTACTATATAATAAGTGCCTACTCTGTGCTGAATACTGTGCAAGGGGTTAAGAATTAACACATCTCTGCTCAAATAGAGGTTGGAGTTTATCATCTTAGCAGGATCACAGATATTAAGCAAATGTTTATGATAGAGTGTGATAAGAGAAATGCATAAAGTGTTGCAAGAGTCTAGAATAGTGTGAGCCTATCAGCTAGAAAGGAGTGAAGAAATCGATGTCTAATCTGAGATTAGAAGGATAAATAGAAGTTGATCAAGCTTGGAGGCTGGGAGAAGGGTGGAAACGGGAGAAAAGTGGTCCAGGCAGCGCTTGAGGACCAGATGAGGACAAGGAACTGGACAAAAGCCCATGAGTTGAGGGCGTAGTGCGTAAGGGGGAGCGTAACAAAAAAACGAGGTCAAAGAGGTAGGAGAAATCCAAGCCCATCAAGAATATAGGCTTTTATCATAAGAGTACATGGAAGCTTGGAGATAATGTCAGAGAGAGGTGTGACATGATCAGATTGCATATTAAGAAGGCTACAGAGGGCTTCCCTGGTGGCGCAGTGGTTGAGAGTCTGACTGCTAATGCAGGAGACACGGGTTCAAGCCCTGGCCTGGGAGGATCCCACATGCCGCAGAGCAACTAGGCCCGTGAGCCACAGCTACTGAGCCTGTGCGTCTGGAGCCTGTGCTCCGCAACAAGAGAGGCCGCGATGGTGAAAGGCCCGCGCACCGCGATGAAGAGTGGCCTCCACTTGCCACAGCTAGAGAAAGTCCTCACACAGAAGCGAAGACCCAACACAGCAAAAATAAATAAATTAATTAATAAACTCCTACCCCCAACATCTTCTTTAAAAAAAAAAAAAAAAGGTTACAGAGAGTAATTTTTTGGAGATCAAGTAGGGGGTTTCAGCAGCAGCTAAGTGAAAAAATGGCAGTGTCTCAAAATAGGATGGTGGAGAGAGATGCCAGAAATATCTAGGATGTAGACTCAGTAGGATATGATGCCAATGATTAAGTTGGATGTGAGTAGTGAGGGAGAAGGATGCCAGCTAGGTTTCTGACATGAGCAACCAGGTAACTGATAGAGCCATGTGATGAGCTGGAGATATCATGGAAGAGCGAGTTTGAGGTGGGAGAACATGAGTTCCATTTTGAACATGTTCGTGTTGAGGTGTCTATTATACATCCAAGAGGAAATATCATTTAGACCTGGACCTGGAGAGAGGTCGGAGCTAAAATTTTAACTTTAGGGATCAGTGGCCAAAAGATGTAAAGCCACAGAAACAAATGAAATCACCTAGTGTCCAAATGTCCAGTGCAAAGAACAGAGAGCTTGGTCCTGAGAATCTTCATCATGAAAAGACTGAATAGTTCAAAAGGATCCCAAGGTGGCTGCAATGTGTCCAGGGAAGTCAGAGGACAAAAATACAGAACAATGGCAGCACAGGAAAGCCAAGAAAACAGTTTTCTCTGGGAAGGAGTGAGTGGTGAATATGTGAAAAGCATGTAAAACAGTAAAGGAAGACAAGAGGTAAGAACTGTCCACTGGACTTACAAGTCAGACAACATTGTAAGAGCAGCTCCCATGAACTGGTGGGGCTACGGGATCAGGAAGTTGAGACAGCGAGCTTGACAACTCTGACAATCTGGTTACGACAGGAAGATGAGAGTCAAGGCAGTAACCTCATCCCCGTTCTCTATTCTCCGTTATCCTGCTTCTATCTGTCAATGACCCACCATAAAATCAGCGCTGACACATGCATAGTTATAACTACACACAGAAGGTCTGTCTGCAGCTAAAGCCAAGCAAACATAAACCCCACAGCAGGGGAAGCAACTAAATATTACGAGGTGATTGTTTGTCACCAAAAGATGCTTCCTTTTCAAGGAACCCCCAAGTGTAAAAGAATTTGCACTGTGGTGAGTAGATTTTCCTAAAACATCCTTCTGTTGCTAAGGAACTTCCAGGCTACACAACTGCACACATGTAAGTCTACCCCTGGCCTGTGGTGATCATCATTATTCCCTATTTTCCTACCTTCAGAACCACTGGGGATAAAAATGTCCGCGGGCAGGTCAGTGAGACGCAGATGATGGAGAAAGAGAGATGGCATAAAACAGAATCATGGGCTTCCCTGGTGGCACAGTGGTTAAGAGTCTGCCTGCCAACGCAGGGGACACGGGTTCGAGCCCTTCTCCGGGAAGATCCCACATGCCGCGGAGCAACTAAGCCCATGCGCCACAACTACTGAGGCCCGCGCACCTAGAGCCCGTGCTCCGTAACAAGAGGAGCCACTGCAGTGAGAAGCCCTGTGGTCAGAAAAGACCGTTTTCATGGATTTCAAAACCTTGAAAGACAGCATGGTGGAAAAAAGAAGCTGGATCTCAGATCTGCCTGGATTTAAACCCTGGTGTTCTTAATTACTGCTGCATGTCCTTGGGTAAATCACTTCCACAGGTAAGCCTCAGTTTCTTCATCCAAAAAAAAAAGGGTCTAATATCTCCCTTACAGTTTTGTGGTGGAAATTAAATGGGATAATGCTTAGGATGGAAAGTGCTCACTCAACTGTCTGGCATTTAATAGTTATAGATAGTTAACGAATGTTCATTTCTTCCCACGAGTGGCTTCTGATCCTTCTGACTCTTCGGTCAAAATGTCCTTTAAATGTGCATTAAATAGCATGAATGGGAGGTATGTGCTAGCACTGACTATTTCAGCAAAAAGAATCAATGTGAAAATTAGAACACCAAGCAAGTTAATATGTCAACATATTCTGAAGGAGTTAGAGAAATCCTGAAATCACACAAGTGATTATTATCTGACAGATGGGTGAATAAAACAGACAGCCAGTGTCACTCTTGTTTCAGACTTTCCAGAAAAGAATGAGGTTACGGTAACCTCTAGTATAGTTCCCTCCCGACATTAGGAGATTTTGTCACTAATATCCTTCTTTTTTTTTTTTTTGTGGTATGCGGGCCTCCCTCTGCTGCGGCCTCTCCCGTTGTGGAGCACAGGCTCCGGACGCGCAGGCTCAGCGGCCATGGCTCACGGGCCCCGCCGCTCTGCGGCATGTGGGATTCTTCCAGACCGGGGCGCGAACCCGGTTCCCCTGCATCGGCAGGCGGACGCGCAACCGCTGCGCCACCAGGGAAGCCCTAATATCCTTCTTAACACAGAAAACTAATGGGATTTTCCCACTTCTACATGCCCAATTTCAGAACCACAGCTAAACAACTGTTCGGGTTTTTTTTTTTTAAAAAAAAAAAAAGGATTTTACATTGTAGGAAACATTTTTTTTTATTTCATTTCATTCAATGATTTGGTGATTAGTAGGCCTGTATTCTGTTTCCTTATCCATTATCCCAGATTTTGAACTACGGGTCATTTCTCTAAATCTCAAGGTCAGCTGGGATGCTCTGACATCAATCTCTCCAATCTTCAGAGGAGGCTTGTCCTAAGGCCATGCTCATCTCCCAGACTCTCTCAGCACAATCAGTGATTGTCTCTGGGCTTATGCAAGAAATCAAAACCCTCTGCCCCTCCCCCTCCCTCTCCCCTCCCCCTCCCCCT
>NC_041224.1:131594220-131605457 GCF_002837175.3 Physeter macrocephalus
CCCCCCCTCCTCCTCCCCTCCAGAAAGCATTCAGAACGCTGTGAATAAAAAGGACATCGTTTCAGAGTTAAATGTTTAATCAAACCTAATGTACTTTTTTAGAGTAAATTAGTTAGTACTTTAATAGTCTTTACAAACTACTTTTGACTCTCTTCACAACCAAGCCAGACTCAGTACATAGAGCAAGTCAAGACTTGCCCTCTTAAAGGGATCATTTTTGTCCTGACCCACACCAGCTGGAAACCAGGTGATGACTACTGAATTAAGAACAAATTCTTACATGTTGAAATAAGGTTTCCTACCATCTGCCCATTTCATCTTCCACATCTCCCTCATAGAAACATTACAATCTCATTTATTAGCTACTAGCCATTTCCCAAACATGCCCCTCACTCTGTCTCATGCTGCACTTCACTGATGCTGTCATCTTTGCCTAGACTGGTTTCCTTCATCTCCACCTAGTCAAACCTACTCATCCTTCAAGGCCCAATTCAAATGCCACCTCCTCTATGAACTTTCCAGATCAACACAGACAGTGATGAGTCTTCTCTCCACCAAACAGTCACAGCACTCAGTCTATACCCACCCCATGGTGCTTTGCACAAACCAAATTTAACTCTGCTTATGTGGAGATAGAATTCATCTGTCCTACTGGTCTGTAAGTTTCTTGATAGCAAAAATCATGTGTAAATATTATAATAATTTTTTATAAATAACAAGTGCTTACAAATAATCAGTGTTCAATAAATAATAATCGGGCTTCCCTGGTAGCGCAGTGGTTGAGAGTCCGCCTGCCGATGCAGGGGACACGGGTTCGTGCCCCGGTCCGGGAAGATCCCACATGCCGCGGACCGGCTGGGCCCGTGAGCCATGGCCGCTGAGCCTGCACGTCCGGAGCCTGTGCTCCGCAACGGGAGAGGCCACAACAGTGAGAGGCCCGTGTACCGCAAAAAAAAAAAATAAATAAATAAATAATAATCAGTTTTTTAAACGTCTTAGCAAATGCTCTAAATCGCTAGTCACATATTCCTCCATTTCTAAGTTGCCTAACACTCAATGGCTATATGACAGGATGGGCAAAGCCAAGGTCCTTTTAACTAGTTCCCAAATTTTCACCACTTACCACATTCTAGTTTTCCTTCGAATCATCGCAACATATTCATTAAGGCTTTCATTCTAAACCCAGGTAAGTCCCCCAGAGAAGTCAATCCTCCTTGGAGACTACATTTTGTAATAAAGATTTGCAGTTGGAAGGGAAAATTGGTTTTCAGCCTAGAGCCTGGTCCTTCAGGTTTTCACATTTCTATTGTGACAATATAGTAAACATATTCAACATGTGAGAAAACCTCCTTCCTCCTATACAACAGATATAGAAGTCATGAGCCCACTGCCTGCTACTCGCCATCTCATCAGAAAGGCAGAGTTCGTTATTAGCATGGTAGGTGCTTTCTGTGACCCTATCTAAAGAGAAGCTCCAGAAAACTCACCCACTGAGGAGGGCAGGGTTTTAATAGCTTGAAGACTGACACAATTTATAATCATTTCTCCGTTTGGACCAGGTGCTTTCTGTGACCCTATCTAAAGAGAAGCTCCAGAAAACTCACCCACTGAGGGCAGGGTTTTAATAGCTTGAAGACTGACACAATTTATAATCATTTCTCCGTTTGAACCTATGTCACCCTCGCCATGTAAGAGATTATTTTTCCTGTCTAAGACACACTTTCCTCCATCACTCTTGAAGATTACTAAAGCAAAATACTCTCCTTCTACACCTTTTTTTGGTTGGCAGGGGGTGATGCCCTTAAGAGGGGAGAAGACCCCATGCCCCTCTCCTCCATCACTCTTGAAGATTACTAAAGCAAAATACTCTCCTTCTACACCTTTTTTTTGGTTGGCAGGGGATGATGCCCTTAAGAGGGGAGAAGACCCCATGCTCCTCTCCAGAAGAATTAAAGCCAATCAGATCATTTTCTAGGAATTTTCTGACAGCTGACCCTCCACATCAGAGGCAGAGCCCCAGCTGCATTGTGCGAAAGCAAATGATATGCAGGAGACAGCTTGGGCCTCTACTAAGGAGCTTTGCTATGGAAGAACCCAGATGCTGCTACTGCTGGACAGATCCTAGAGAAAGGTGGCCAGCCCTGGAGAGGTCAAAGTTCAGGAAAAGCTGGTTGATTTTTCTATTAAACTCTACACTGTAGGAAATCTGTACTTCCAATATGAAAAAGAAACTAGATGACAGACTAAAAAGGCTAGATGCTTAAAGGGACATAAAATATTGACAAACATTAAGTAGCCTTCAAGTCCAAATTTTAATCACGCATTGAAGCCAAGATAATTGTATTTACAGTAAAACCGCGTCCACGTGGCCATATGAGTAACAGCCCCATTAACTGATGCCAAAGCAGAAAAACCATGCTGGGTGGAAGATGGGCCACAGGAAAGAAGGCAGGCTACACAGAGACAAACATGTCCCTTCCTCCTGACACTTGTCCTAAAGAGAGCCTGAAAGCAGTACAATTTGGAGTGTTGCAAAACATCACAACCCCTTTCAACTTTTAGCTGTTCAATTAGTTTTCAATAAATTGAAAGAGGGCAGAGTTTGGACAGGCTTTTATGCCCAAACCTCTAGAAAAATTCACAGAGCTTGACCAGAAAGCAATGTTGCTGCCTAAATGATAAAGGGATAATTCTAATTTAATTGAAAAGGGCAAACCATTAGGGGAATGAACACCTCTGGGTTTATCCACAAGAGCTAAGGTCTTTTATTACTAGATTTATATATCCCCATACCACCCAGATCAAAAGTGAGTGAAAGTCATTTCCACATAATGACTCCAGTAGCCTATGAATAATGAGTGTGCTATCTCCATCCGTCGCTCATTAGGAAGGGATTGGCCCCTTTACAAACACAGTACAGAATAGCTCAACCTTACATAAAGCTTTTATGAAGAAAGAGCTGGGCAGAATTTCCCAGAGCAACCAGGAAAGCAGATTCTATCCTCATCTTCACTGGCTGGGTTTGGTAAATTTAACCTTGACACGCTTCCATTTCTGAAGATGTAAAACAGAAACTCCCTCTCTAACAACCCATCTTCAACAGAGTCTTTATCAGGTTAATGATGTTGGTATGCACCATAAGAAAAATGTACAAAAAGAATCCACAGCTATATTTTTCTCTTGTTTTCTAGCCATGGCCAAGCCTGTTAAAGACAATGATTCAGTACGAAAAAGAATGCAGAAAGTTTGTTTCTAAGGGTTATCCTTAGAAACATCCTTACATGTTCAGTGGACTTTTAGTGTTGAGGTGACTATTTATCCACCCTTACAGTACCCAAGTGGCTAACCCGCAGCTCTGACCCCTTCTGATGAGAATTTTCTAGTCCACCAGGGCCACATGGACCATGTCAAGAGGCCTCCCAAGAGGAGCATATGAAGAGGTTGATGAACTACATCCACTCTTCTGTCTCCTGATCTAGAGTATAGCTTTGGATTTCTTTTTTGTTACTTCAGTAGTGAACAGTGGTAAAAGTCAAGGCAAGCTTTAACATAGTCCAAGTCACCATTCACAGCAATCTTCAGACCCAAACTAAAGTTTGTCATCAGGCCTAGCTCACCAAGTCCAGACAATGTGTACATTGTCAAAGCCATGAGAACAATTTTGACCCACACCAAGCATTGTCTGACATAAGCAGGTCTCCATCCTGGCTACACATTAGGATCACCTGGGGAGCTCCTAAAATCCAGATGCCCAGGCAGCATCCTAACTAAGTCAGAATTCCAAGGGTGTGTCATTACATTTCAAGTCTCCCTTGGTGATTTCAAAGTGTACTCAAGGTTGAGAACCACTAGAGCCAAGTACCTTTCCATCCTACTATATGAGTTTAGTCCTAGGATGACCAATTTATCCAGGTTTGCCTGCAACCTTCTCAGTTTTAGCACTGAAAGTTCCACATCCCAGAACCCCTTCAGTCCCAAACAAACCAGGACAGTTGATCAATCTAATACCGAACACAATTTTTTCAATACTTAGGTTTCAGCCCTATCAAAAAGAGGTATTTTTCTACTGCTTCTTACACTTGCCAGTGATGAACCATCTCAAATCAAAATCCACTATTTCTCACCTTCTCCATATATGCTCTTTATTCTACATCTCATTTCCTATCCAAAGTATTCCAGGAAAAAATATCTAAGACACAGGGGATATTGACTCACGAGCAGAGATTATCTGAAAAAGTTAAAAATGGATTTCAATGAAATTTATTAAAAGCCTACTACATGCCAAGCAGTTTCAAATGTTGTGGATCAAAGATGAATAAGAAGAGAAGCTTACATTCAGGGTGTTCACAGTCCACTAGCACTATAACAGCCCAGGAAGAAAAAGGAAAGAGCCAAGGGAAACAGAAATAAAGGAGTAGATTAAAAAGTAGGCCAGGAGAATAAATTTGTAGATTTTGGAGATGTGTAGATTTTAACTTTGAACTTTAACCTTTTTAGGAAAATATGATACATATCTGCTCAAAATAAAAATGTAATGCTAGAAGAACAAAGAAACTTCCACATGTACTTTTAAAGAGCTATTTTTTCATGCACCACTTCAGAAAATATTTTAGTTCTAAATTTTAAAAATCAGGGCAGATGAGCTGATTCAAAACCACTCACTTAAAGCTCCTAGAAAATCCAAAGTCAATGACTATAATAAAGCCCAGAATACATCTGAGCTAAAGGAAGCTATTTGACTAGTAATTTGCCTCCATTTTGGAATTTGACCTCATTATACTATTAATAACCCTCTCTTGTGAACCTTCTCTTAAGAAAAGCAAAAAATAAAAATAGCACATATGGTGGTCTGATGGGTCAAGGTACATTGAATAAGACTTGAAAACAATGAAGAGAAAATGTAATCTCAGAACTGCGTAAGAAAATAAAATACAGACCTCTCTTTTAATAAAATCAAACATCAAAAAGAATTGGATAAAAGTTTCAGCATTCATTCTAAAACATTCTCAGCCACTAGGCAGACTTGATATGGTTGATTTTGGATAGGTTCAAATCTTATTTTTATAAATTCTCCAGAAAAGGTAATTATAGGCTCATTCAGTTTTCATTTTATTTTAAAATCTAATCAGAAAGTCTAATCTAAATAGCTCTCCCTTTTTCCCTATTTTTATTTCACTCCAGGAAAAAAAAAAAAAAGAATAACTCATCACCACATCAGGCTTAAAAGATACCTAAGAATATTTAAGTTCTATTTCTTCTTTTATTTCTTACTGAGAAATGGATAAAAGTGAAATTAGCTCAGTTTAAACAGGAAGCATTTCTGGGTAGAGATTCCAGGGGTGTGGGGAGCTGGCTTGTACCAGTTCGCCATGGCTGATTGCTAAATTTTGTGAGCTTCATGTGTCGCATTTGTAGCTTGAAATCAGTCATGGTGGAAGTATTTACACCACAGAAATTGGCATTAGAAATCAGGACTGTTTAGTCAGTTAGTTAGTTAGGTAGTTAGTTAGTTTGAAAGCTGGTTGTTAAATATTGACCAGCACAACACTTGTTCTAACCCACCACCTATTTTTTTTTAATAAATAAATAAAAGGTAAATTCTGGATCAGAAAAATAAGAGTCTCAAGGATTACAATCAGTGAAATGACCAAAGGAGCACAGAGATTGCAAAATGTTTCCTACCACAGTGATAGAAGAGGAAGGAATAAAAAATGCTCTGTATTTCAGCTCAAAATAGATGCCTCTTTAAAGAGGAGGAGCACAAATGAAGCCATAGTATGGAAAGAGGTTGACACTCTGGAGGCTCACAGAGAAATTATGGTGAAGGTACAACATACCCCCCGCCCTCTCCACTTGCACCATCTCCACATGGTGCCATATGTAAGTCAGGTAGAAAGGACCATATACTAGGTTCCCAAGAAGGAACCGACATTTTCTATATGAGATCTACCCAGTTTCACAGGCCAGAATGTCTTTGCTTTCCACAGTTCCACAACGATGCCCTTCGTAAAGTATAAATACAAAATTTGATTCCAAAGCCTTTTCTCTCTGTCATACCAAAGTCATGCTGAGGAGAGGGGAAAAAAAAAAAGGTAGCTTCTTGTTTCCCATTCTGAAGGTGATGTTCAAGGTAAGAGATTTTCTATTTTTGTTCATGCTTTGTAAGCATGAACACAAAATTACTGGGAGTCCTGAACTGTAGGTTTCTGTTTATGTTTTTATCCAAACGTTTTGAAATATCAGTTTCCTATTTTTTTCCCCAGCATATGCTTTATGTGTCCAGTGCTTCCCTCCTAATCTTTCACAGCCCTTTTTGTGACAGTCTAAAGTAAAGGTGCAGCAGGGCAACCTTTCATTGATTTAGCAATGTTTCCCTGGGCTTGGAGAGGTAGAAAAATGTTTCCTGTTCCTTACAAGGCATAAAGGTAGAAAATTGAGTTTTACAAAAGGCTGTCACACTCTGCCCATGTGAATACTTTTCTTAGCCTGCTTAGGGCTCTGCTACCCTGCGCTGACTGCCCACAAACATCAGTTATGGATACCCCATAACCCCAATCAGGCTCTGGCACACTAGGTCAGGCCACCAGTCTCCCACCTGTATGGATGTCCACCTAAAACCTTCTACGGCTCTGATACACACCCTGGGCTGCCCTGTCATGGGATCACCCTTCTAACCTCACTCAGGCTCTAATATCTCTGGGGTTCTTGGGTTCCTTTAAACTCCTCATATCTGGAATAGATTCTTTCTCCCCCCAGAACAGAATTTGCTGTAAATTGTTACTATGTTCTATAGAAAGAAAGTAGGGAAGGAAGGAAGTGAGGAGGTGAGGAGGGAAGGAAGGGAGGAAGGAAGGAAGGAAGGAGGGAAGAAGGGGGGAGGGTGGAAATGTCCAGGGACATTTTCTGCCCACACACCTCTTCATGCTCATAAAATAAATGTTTTTCCTTCTACTGCCTTTTTGTGTCCCTGGACTGCCAACATTATTCAGCTGTGGCAACACATCAACACCGCAGCCACACACCATTTGCAATTCCTCTACCTCTTAACAGTTTATTCTTCTCCCAAGATATATTTCAGGAAAAGGGAAAAAGAAAAGGTTAAAATTTTTTGCTCTGCAGCAGCCCTGGGAATTTTAAACTCTGAGAGATACATTCACACCATTAAGCTTGCAAACAAACAAGAAAAGCTTTGTTTTCCCAGAGCCCATAAAAAAGAAAGAAAGAAAAAACAAAAGCATCACAGAATTCAATGTCACTGAAAACATATCATTAATTTAAGATGACTGGTAGATTGGGCTCCAACCACTCTCCTTACTGAGATGACACCGACAGCTTGATACCAAAATCATGGAAGGAATGAATGAACCTACCATCTCCCTGGGCAATGGCATACCCAATCTGGGAAAAGTAAAAGTGTTCCCAGTGAATCTGAGGTTTTCTCTTCATCGAGAAAGAATTCGGAGATAAAGTGATAAGTAAGAATCAGATGTATTTAGAGAGAAACACACTCCACAGACAGAGTGTGGGCCATCTTGGAAGGCAAGAGGCAAGAGGTCTCAAAATATGGCATTGTTAGTTTTTATGGGGTGGGTGATCTCATAAGCTAATGAGTGGGAGGATTATTCCAACTATTTGGGGGGAGGGGCAGGGATTTCCAGGAATTGGGCCACCACCCACTTTCTGGCCTTTTATGGTCAGCCTCAGGTCTGTCATGGCACTGGTGGGTGTGTCATTTAGCATGCTAATGTATTACATTGATGGCATAATGAGGCTCAAGGTCTGCTGGAAGTCAAATCTTCCGCCATCTTGGACCCAGTTGGTTCTCACTAGTTTTCATCATATACTATGGCTATGTCATTCTTTTAAAGGTTGTACCCTGCCCCCTTCCCTCCTGTTTCAAAAAGAGGCAAGACAGAAACTAGCTGGAAAATGGAATTTATAAAAGGAAGAAGGCTTACTGGAAGCCATCCCCATGGTGCCTAAGCTATTAGAAGCATAAGTGACACAAGGACTTTTTGGACAGCTGTAGACACTCATTTGCATTTGAAGGTAAGCAATGACTAGCCAATGAGTTTAATTAACTTTGCCTTCAATTACCAGTGTGATGCAATTAATTATCTCTGTCCCCAAAACCATTTTTTTTTTTTTTTTTTGCTTGAGCTTCTGTTGATGGGATCTTACAAACAATGGGGCAGCAAAACTTTTTAATGCTTTGTGGCTCCTCAGGACTTTCAAGTCCTCCATTGAAAATGCCAGCACCAAGGACAGGGTCTCCCTCGTGGCCTGCACAAACCCCCAGGGGTGTGCCAGGTGATCCTCTAGTGTGCTGAAAAAAATATTAGGACTTCTATATTTTAATATATTTAATCCTTAAGAAGGAAGAAATCAAGATATGCTGACATCTAATCTATGGATCAGCTCTGGCATCCTCACTCTGCACAGATGTCCGACTACCAGGACATCTGATGTCACCTTTCTAGGAGATGTATCTAAAAGAGGTGTGGGAGGAGCAGTCAGCCCTGCCCTTGCTTGTTCCTTGCTTTTCAGAATTTTTTCTCCATATTGCACTTTACATATGCCCAATTACGTGTACTCACAGATCATATTATCTAATTTTAATCAAACTGATCCTCTTCAAATGCTCTGATGGCTTTAAGATATTTGTGCAAAGAAACCAACGTACTAATAATGAAAGTAAAAACATAAGAAGATGGCACTAACAAAGCCAACACTTCTCCAGCTTCCAGTACTAGCTGTTTGTCACCTACATACTTAATCCGTCCCTTCAAGGTAAATTAGATGCTTCAACAATAAGCAAGAAAGAAACTGCTTTTCAAAAGAAATTCATGTCTGGAAAGAGCATTGTGAAAATGAATGTTTGAAAATCTTTCCATCATTATATGATTTTGTTGAAGAAAATACTGTAAGCATATCACTATAAACACTCTCCTGTCTGAAGACTGTTTTTAAATCTTCCAAGTGGAAAGTTTCAGTGGGTTTTGAATACCTTTGTTCAAAACATTAAAATGCATTACCTTCAAATTAGCTTTGCAAAAACATCTGATTGAGATCACAGAATACGGAAATTTGCTAGCCATATTTCAACGAAAACCATTGCAAGATGAATTTGGGGTTGAAAATTGATTTACATGATGAAGTGAGTAAGGTCCGTGATGAATTCCTTCTATTCAATACTTTGGGGAATATTTTTCAACTATGACAACAATTGAAAACCAAGTCTCAAACTTGAATTTGAAACACCCCTTCTAATTACTTCATCACAAAGTTTTATTACTAACAGTCTAAAAACTAATAAAACATATTCAAGTACATTGCTCTCATTTTAAAATGGTAATACTATTTTAATGAGAGCAAAAATATTTTGTAACCATAAACAAATTAAATATCAGTTTAAGGTATTTATTTATATCATCTTTTTAAATTCCTTTAAGTGTATGTTTTATAATAAACATACATGGCTATTGTAGTACATGTAAATGGTAAATATATGCAGATTATGAGTGAATGTTGAAAAAATATTTTACTGATAGAGGCACAAGATCTGAAAAGCTTTGGGACCACTGGTCTACAATGGCTTCTGGCCTGGTGAGAATTTACTTCCAACATGTTATGGTGCCTACCATAGACACCAAATAGAAGAAGCACCTTGGCAGGTAAGTAAGAGAGCAGTAAAAACATATTCAGAGTAGTGCATCAATCAAGCTTCAATTAAGACAAATAAGACACACTAAAACATAGGCCACGAAATATATGCTTTAAGTATTCATGTGCAGAATCACAACGGCATGCCCATGATGTTTCCAGTGCTCTACTTTAACTGCATTTAGAAACTCTGGATATGTCTAAAGAATGCTTTCAATTCAAAGGTTCCTAAAGCCGTTTAACCACCTTCCATGCTAGAGTGAAATTTCATGTTCACAGGTGATGTCAAAATAATTAAAGCACAACAGAAACTCTGGATATGTCTAAAGAATGCTTTCAATTCAAAGGTTCCTAAAGCCGTTTAACCACCTTCCATGCTAGAGTGAAATTTCATGTTCACAGGTGATGTCAAAATTTCTGATAATTAAAGCACAACCTTCATTGCTGACAACATTTTTCTTAACCTCATATGTCAAATCATGTCACTTCAATATTCAGCCAGTGAGCCTTCCATCTCAGAGCAAAAGCCCAAATTCCATCTCAGTGCAAAAGCCCAGGACAGTAGGGCTCATCTCACCCCATGCTATTTCCCTGGCCTTGGCTCCCAATCCGTCTGTCCTCAGTCACTGGGCTGTAGCTACACACTGGTCCCCTTGTTCTTTCTTGAACATTCCAGGCCCACGCCCACCTCAGGCTGCACTTGCTGTCCCCTCAGCCTAGAAGACCTTTCTCCCATTGGCCCTCTCAATCATCTACCTCAAGTCTCTCCTTGACTGTCACCTTCCCAAGGAGGACATCCCAAAATGCCCCCCTGCAACCCTATCCCCTTCCCCCAACTTATTCGTCTCCTTAAATCCTACCACCATCTCAAATAATATATTTATACTTGTTCTTTTTTGTTAGGGATGATTTCTGTGCTTTATTCATGCACAGGACATATGACAGTATCTGGCACATAGTATAACATCTTTGAATAAGTATTCATCTTAAGAAGAAAACTGAAGCATCGTTTCAAAATGCTGAAACGGACAAGGAGAAACCACCTCCGTTAATTTATTCAACATTTATTGTGCGCTTACTAGGTATAAAGCACTCTTTTTGATTGTTTGAGGAAATACAAAGAAAAATAAAACTCCCTCAAGAAGTTTATGACTCAATAGGAGATACAAACACAAAAAATTACAGTACCTAACAGACTACAGATGCTTAAACACCACTAAAGAGCTGCTGGCATGAGGAAGAGTCAGGGAGAGAGAACTCACTTCTTTCTGATCAGAGAGGGAAAGTCAGGGATGTGGAATATCAGGAATGACATCAGAGAAGAAAATAATCTCTCAAAGGTAAAATTATGTCCATGGCTTTAAACAAGTCACCCATTACATAAAATGATTAATTTTCTCTATGATTATTTTCAGTTTTTCCCTCTTTCCACTTCACAAAGGGGTAAATAAAATGAACTTATATTCACCCTCAAGGAGCCTAGAGCTTCTTATAAGAATAGGAATTGGGGCTTCCCTGGTGGCGCAGTGGTTGAGAGTCCGCCTGCCGATGCAGGGGACGCGGGTTTGTGACCC
>NC_041224.1:131606508-131612086 GCF_002837175.3 Physeter macrocephalus
ACAGATCATATTATCTAATTTTAATCAAACTGATCCTCTTCAAATGCTCTGATGGCTTTAAGATATTTGTGCAAAGAAACCAACGTACTAATAATGAAAGTAAAAACATAAGAAGATGGCACTAACAAAGCCAACACTTCTCCAGCTTCCAGTACTAGCTGTTTGTCACCTACATACTTAATCCGTCCCTTCAAGGTAAATTAGATGCTTCAACAATAAGCAAGAAAGAAACTGCTTTTCAAAAGAAATTCATGTCTGGAAAGAGCATTGTGAAAATGAATGTTTGAAAATCTTTCCATCATTATATGATTTTGTTGAAGAAAATACTGTAAGCATATCACTATAAACACTCTCCTGTCTGAAGACTGTTTCTAAATCTTCCAAGTGGAAAGTTTCAGTGGGTTTTGAATACCTTTGTTCAAAACATTAAAATGCATTACCTTCAAATTAGCTTTGCAAAAACATCTGATTGAGATCACAGAATACGGAAATTTGCTAGCCATATTTCAACGAAAACCATTGCAAGATGAATTTGGGGTTGAAAATTGATTTACATGATGAAGTGAGTAAGGTCCGTGATGAATTCCTTCTATTCAATACTTTGGGGAATATTTTTCAACTATGACAACAATTGAAAACCAAGTCTCAAACTTGAATTTGAAACACCCCTTCTAATTACTTCATCACAAAGTTTTATTACTAACAGTCTAAAAACTAATAAAACATATTCAAGTACATTGCTCTCATTTTAAAATGGTAATACTATTTTAATGAGAGCAAAAATATTTTGTAACCATAAACAAATTAAATATCAGTTTAAGGTATTTATTTATATCATCTTTTTAAATTCCTTTAAGTGTATGTTTTATAATAAACATACATGGCTATTGTAGTACATGTAAATGGTAAATATATGCAGATTATGAGTGAATGTTGAAAAAATATTTTACTGATAGAGGCACAAGATCTGAAAAGCTTTGGGACCACTGGTCTACAATGGCTTCTGGCCTGGTGAGAATTTACTTCCAACATGTTATGGTGCCTACCATAGACACCAAATAGAAGAAGCACCTTGGCAGGTAAGTAAGAGAGCAGTAAAAACATATTCAGAGTAGTGCATCAATCAAGCTTCAATTAAGACAAATAAGACACACTAAAACATAGGCCACGAAATATATGCTTTAAGTATTCATGTGCAGAATCACAACGGCATGCCCATGATGTTTCCAGTGCTCTACTTTAACTGCATTTAGAAACTCTGGATATGTCTAAAGAATGCTTTCAATTCAAAGGTTCCTAAAGCCGTTTAACCACCTTCCATGCTAGAGTGAAATTTCATGTTCACAGGTGATGTCAAAATTTCTGATAATTAAAGCACAACCTTCATTGCTGACAACATTTTTCTTAACCTCATATGTCAAATCATGTCACTTCAATATTCAGCCAGTGAGCCTTCCATCTCAGAGCAAAAGCCCAAATTCCATCTCAGTGCAAAAGCCCAGGACAGTAGGGCTCATCTCACCCCATGCTATTTCCCTGGCCTTGGCTCCCAATCCGTCTGTCCTCAGTCACTGGGCTGTAGCTACACACTGGTCCCCTTGTTCTTTCTTGAACATTCCAGGCCCACGCCCACCTCAGGCTGCACTTGCTGTCCCCTCAGCCTAGAAGACCTTTCTCCCATTGGCCCTCTCAATCATCTACCTCAAGTCTCTCCTTGACTGTCACCTTCCCAAGGAGGACATCCCAAAATGCCCCCCTGCAACCCTATCCCCTTCCCCCAACTTATTCGTCTCCTTAAATCCTACCACCATCTCAAATAATATATTTATACTTGTTCTTTTTTGTTAGGGATGATTTCTGTGCTTTATTCATGCACAGGACATATGACAGTATCTGGCACATAGTATAACATCTTTGAATAAGTATTCATCTTAAGAAGAAAACTGAAGCATCGTTTCAAAATGCTGAAACGGACAAGGAGAAACCACCTCCGTTAATTTATTCAACATTTATTGTGCGCTTACTAGGTATAAAGCACTCTTTTTGATTGTTTGAGGAAATACAAAGAAAAATAAAACTCCCTCAAGAAGTTTATGACTCAATAGGAGATACAAACACAAAAAATTACAGTACCTAACAGACTACAGATGCTTAAACACCACTAAAGAGCTGCTGGCATGAGGAAGAGTCAGGGAGAGAGAACTCACTTCTTTCTGATCAGAGAGGGAAAGTCAGGGATGTGGAATATCAGGAATGACATCAGAGAAGAAAATAATCTCTCAAAGGTAAAATTATGTCCATGGCTTTAAACAAGTCACCCATTACATAAAATGATTAATTTTCTCTATGATTATTTTCAGTTTTTCCCTCTTTCCACTTCACAAAGGGGTAAATAAAATGAACTTATATTCACCCTCAAGGAGCCTAGAGCTTCTTATAAGAATAGGAATTGGGGCTTCCCTGGTGGCGCAGTGGTTGAGAGTCCGCCTGCCGATGCAGGGGACGCGGGTTTGTGACCCAGTCCGGGAAGATCCCACGTGCCGCGGAGCGGCTGGGCCCGTGAGCCATGGCCGCTGAGCCCGCGCTCCACAACGGGAGAGGCCGCAGCAGAGGGAGGCCCGCATACCACAAAAAAAAAAAAAAATAGGAATTATTAGAATTTTAACAGAAGTTTTTTCATTCAGAAACAGAGAAATTTGACCCACCAGAGCAAGGGGACATTGTGACATCAGAGGAGTATATGGGTGAGCTAAAGCCACTGGGATGCACCCTGATGTGAATGGGGGAAGACAGGGTGTTTGTTTGATTTTAACACCAATAGTTTCTTTCAGCAAATGCCACATTCCTGGCAGATTTATGTTTCTTATTATGTCATTTTTACACTTAAAGAGGATAACAAGGAAAAGTCAAAGTCCCCTGAATCGCTAATATCTTTCATTCATACATCACCTAGAGGATCAAGACATCAGATGTGGTATCTTTCAGCCTTTTTTCCCCCAAGAACTCAAGTTCTTTTATGCCAAATGGGAAGAAGAGATACGAATCCAGGATTACCAGATTTATACTTGCTAGCATTTTGATCTCATTCTGTTATTACATATCTGTGATCATAGCACCTGCTGGTTCAGAAGCACCAAAAGACCAGGTTCAAGAGCTCTTGTAACTGTTTAGTTGCTGGACTAAAATAGGTATATAGACAGAAGAGACTTCTGCTTAAAAGAGAAAAGCAAAAATATCTTCCATGCTGTTAAAAATATATAACCTTCCAGCAACAGGGTGAGGGTGGGCCAGTGGGTAAAGAGGATGGCAACCCATAGGCACTGTTAGGGTATAACTGGGGTGTGTTCTTCATTGCTGATTGTTTATATCAAACATGACATCAAAATTGACTTCCCAGGAGCCATAATGGGATCGTTTTCTTTACAACAGTACAAACAGCTATGTGATGATGAATGCGTTCTAAGAACAAAGAACTCCAGCATTATTTCCATAATGACCACAGAGATAGAGATGAATATTGGTCCCCAAAGAAATATTTTAGTTTGAAATGGAGTATGAACACAAAACTATTAAAAGTAGGAAACCCTTCCCATTATAAATAAACATCCACGGGTTTTAATCAAGTATAAAATTATATTTCCTGCTTGAATACTTTTCTTAAGTATTTAGAACATGTAAAGCAATGAAGAAAAATGTCTTAGGGGTAATGCTTTGATTCTGTGACAAGGTTCTTCATCAGTAGTCATGAATGTCACATCTACAAAATGTCCTTCAGAAGAAGGGCAGGGGTAGACGCTATACAGACCAACACAAAGCCCCCAAAAAATTCATTTGGTTCGCCAACCCCTTTTGGAACCAGGCTCCTGTTTGTACTTTCTTACTGATTCAGAATCAATGAAGAGTATATTGCTCAGTTCAGGATATCCTTTGGATAAACGCTGATTTCCAGAGCCAAGGAGTTGAGTCTCATGTTTTAAATGACACTCAAGGGGTTAATTATTAAGCAGGTAGTGTGCCTTCCATTTCCAGGAAGAGATAAACATCTCCCCCAGTGGTCCACAGGGATGATGAAAGGCAGGAGAAAGATCTGATCTTCATTTCACTGTTAATGAAGTGAATATCCGGAATGGATATTCTATAGCAGTCTAATGAGACAACACAGCTCACAGCGGAAATTTGAAATATTCTGAGTCCCTAGAGAAGAGGAGATTCAAACCTGCTTTTGTTTATTTTCTCACCTCCAAGAGCTTTTATACCATTTCTCCAAGTGTGGAAATGCTCCTTGCCTCTCCCCTACCACTCCTTTTTGATTGTGTATGAAACTCAGTGCATAGTAGCAATTCCAGCCAAACAGTTATTCTAGTCCCAAACAAGCATCAGACTTTGGCTTCTGTCCATGAACAGTGTCCATGAAAACTTGTTTCCATTCAGGCTCTTTATCCTCTTGCCACCTCATAGAAATAGCCTTGACACATCCCAAGGCACAGACCACAGGAAATGCAGCACACAGACGCAAGTGAGTTATTCAGTAGCTCTTAGTTAATTCATTCCGATCTGAAAATCAGGCCACAACCACCCTTTAGGATCAAATGTGGGACACGGCTCTAAGAGAAGTAAAGTCTGTAGCCCAAGGAAATACCACCAACAATTTTTATTGAAATCCTTCATTGGCTAAGGGCTAGCTCCTTTTAGGTTTGGGCAAATGTCTTTCAAATGCTATGGCCTATGAACCTGTGCAACTATTGATATTATGGCTGATCTATTCCATGAGTAAACAAAACTTTCTGACCTTCAAAATTGTCAATCCAAAAATTTTCAACAAAAGCTTTTTAAAACTCCCAAAATATATCTGAAAAACAAAGCAATGTTTATCTCAGATTTCTCTACACTTCCCTTGGAGAAAATTCTCCCCTCTCATCACCCTAACCGCTACCCTTTACGAATGCAAAACACCAAAGGCTAGCTCCTATTAAATTCTAAGATCTATAAGGGGAAAAAAACCCAATATGTTTCTATTGGTTAAAGCAATACAGCACAAACATTTTCTTCCATAAATGAAGTTACAGGAAAAGAAAGAAAACTTGAAACAAACAGTACAGCCCTCCCCACACTCAGTCAGGGCTTTTATGAAAAGTCCATGATTTATAAGTAGTACACACATAGCCCTGGTTCTCACCTGCTGCCAGAGAAGCAAAAGGTATTTTAAGTTTCAATGCTATGCATTTTCCTTAAGAAGTGATACCTGCTGGTCAGAGAGAAGAATTAACTATGAGTAGCCAATAAATATTATTTTATGAACTTTAGGGCCCCCGGGGCAACCGTTATTTTACCAATGAACTAGCTTTTTAAATAGGATGGATGAGTATATAAGCACATTAGAGATGCCATCCTACAGCATTTAACTGTCTGTGCATCTCTCTCTGAGACACAAAGTAGCAAACTAAACTGCAGCTCTATAAGATGAAGCTATAAATGATGAAAATTAGTTTCACATGTCACAATGAACCATGCCCTGTTTTATCCCACCCATGAAGACCAATAGCATTCTCTCTCTCTCTCTCTCTCCCTCCCTCCCTAT
>NC_041224.1:131612318-131635007 GCF_002837175.3 Physeter macrocephalus
CTCCCCTCTCTCTCTCTCTCTCTCTCTCTCTCTCTCTCTCTCTCTCTCTCTTTCTTTCTTCTCTCTCTCTCTCTCTCTCCCCGCTTTCTTTCTGGGTATCTTTTCTCCGTGTCTCCATCTGTGGATGGTGAATGCTGGAACAAGGGGAAGAATTCTTTCTCCTTCTATCTCCTTACCCTGGTCTCTCTTCCCCTGTTTCTATCCCTCAAGTGTCTCTCCTTCTCTTCTTGTCTCACCTTGGTATTTCAATTTGGGTGTTCTTGCTTTACCAGGAACAGTACTGATTTTACACTCCAGGAAATGAGATGATACAGCTGGGCAAGGAGTTCTCTGGGAGTCAATCACTATTGTTCCCAGTGGTTTTATTTGTCTTTTCTACAAGTCTCCTTGCTGCCCACAAAAGTGCCAAGCTTCTGGTAAATGGGACAGCAAGGTGTCACATTTTTCCCCTCTAAATGCAGGGTAAACTTTTACAGCCTTGCTCCACTGCACTGAAAAATGAAACTAGAACTTCATACAGGAAGGTCCTTGAAGAATTCCTTTCTAGGTACAGCCCCAGAGTAGCTTCCACATAGCTAAACCAGTGTTTCAAAGGAAAAATATTTATCGTTATTAAATGATTTCCCACAAGACAACTTTGGTTCTACAACTACCTGCCCCAGGAATCCTAGTTATACCACCGAGATTAGAACCCATGCCTGTGATAAGAAGTATACCGAGGGGGAAAGATAAGCAGCCCTTCCCAGTTGAGCACTGCGTCCTGCAGACCTTTCCATCCCCACTGGCTGGCACAGCAGAAGCAATAACTGTGTACTGGTAATGACGAAGCCTGTATTTTATGGCCTAAAGTCCTGCCAAGACTGGAGTCCTGACCCATCTTTTCTCTTCCCAGAATTTTATTAGTTCTTAAAAATAATAGAAGTTTTCTTACAGGTTTCTATAAGCCACCACTATCCAGAATAAGAGCTTCCCTCCACAACTATATTAGCTCACACCTGTAGCTCCTATTGCTACAAACCACAGGCTGGAAAACTATGGCTCAAGGGCCATATCCACCTATGTAAAAGGTGGATATTTTTGTAAAAGTTTCAATGGGACATAGCCATGCCCATTTGCTTACATATTGTCTGTGGCTGCTTTTGTGCTGCACTGGCAGAACTGAGTAGTTGCCACAGAGGCTGTTTTACCCTTTACAGAAACAATAGATATACCTGCTCTAAGCAATAAAACACCTGATGATTATACCAACAATTGCTATTACTCACTGAATATTTACCATGAAAAGATGCTCGATGATTTACACGTATTATCTCATTTAATTGTCACAACCAACGTATGAGTTATAATCACTTTTATTATTTCATTTTAAGAAAGAAACTAGGTACAGTATATACCTATATCAAATCACCATGATGTATGCTTTAAATATCTTACAATTTTATGTGTCAATATAACTATACCTCAATAAAGTTGAAATGAAACAAACACACTAGGTATCTTGTAAGAGCAGCCAGAGTCAAACCTAGACAGACCAGCTCAAGGGCACACACTAATAACCACTTCTCCAAGTTGTCTCCAGATTTGGGGATGCTAATACTCTGGTAGGCAAGAAATTGGACCTTGGGAGGACATAGTGCAAAAGAAAATAAGGAATGCCTTTTTTTAACTGGAGAAAGTAGGACCAAAGAATGAGAAAGTATTGGGGTTAATCAAGACAAGAGCTGGGACAGCAGGCTGTAAATTTTTACTCAAGTCAAACCTTAAACCACTTTCATAGATTCCTTGCATGAAATCCAGGAAAGAGAGAACAACTAGCTAGGTACTGAATAAATGTTTGATGTGTGGATGGGTGGATGGATGGATGGATGAGTAGATGGATAATGGTTGGACAGAAAATGAATAGACAGATGGATAGATGGGTAGATGGATGGATGGATAGATGGATGATGGATGGAAGGAAGAAAACTAGGGTATCTCACAGAATCAAAGGGAGAATTTAATACTTTTTTAACTGAAGAAAGTAGGACCAAAGAATGAGAAAGAACTGAGAAAAGCAGGTACCACAGTAAATCCAGAAACCTCAACAGGAGAATTTATCACTAGCATCAACATGACTCAGTCCCAGCAACATTAAGTTTCTGGGTATTTCCATGCCATATGTCAAATTCCAAGGAGACAAAAATCTTTTTAAGCCACCTTGACTCGGGTATATACCTCTACTAGAGAGTGGCTTTCAAGTTGCACATTAGAATCACGTGGGAAGCTTTTCAAGCATCCAAACTCCAGAGCCTCACCTAAGATCAACTGAAACTGAATCTCTGGGGTGATGACTTGGTGAACTCAGGACTCTGTTCAGTGACTATGGGAAGCAGTGCTTTCTCTCTCTTCCTGTAGTCCCAGTTGAGGCTGGCAGCCATCTTACAAGACCAACTAGAAACAGAGCAGAGAATCTCAGAGCTAAAGCCCCTGCCCACCTGACTCTGGCCTTTTCAAGGATGGAAGCTGATAAAAGCCTCATTATTCTCTAAGCTAACTTGAGTTGGATCTTTTCTTACATGCAAAATGAAGCACACTAACCAACTGAATCCTGATCTCCAAGAAGGAGGCATTCTCACTAATCTGCATCATTGCAGTGAAATCAGATCCAATTAGTGAATCAACATAGTCCAAGGTCCACTCTATACCCAGAACTGTCCTGGGTACTAAGGAGGATATTAATAATTGTTAGATTCCCTGTATGCTGAAAAAACTTATAAAATAACAGTTTTAAAACTCTGACCTATGGGATCTAAAAGAAACAGGGCATGAGAGATTTGAACTGAGTTAGCACACTAATAATATATATCCTTTTTGTCTGGTTTATTTATTTTCTTAAAAAGTGCGTTTTCAAGCAAAGAGATAAAAATTGTGTTTGGGTGGAAATTTTTGAGCATAGTTATCTTGGGCATTGGCATAGATTTTGGCCTCCTAATATGGAAAAAAAAAAACAAGTAATGTTTCTAGAACTATTTGCTGGGCTGAATAAAGGGCAACCAAAGGAACTCTTATAAGATTATCTATAGCTGCAAAGTCATGATTTCTGAAGCAAATCAAACTCTCCATGCAAAATCCCATCTCCTCAGTGCAACTTTGCAGGGAAGCAGGAGGACCAAAGCACTGATTTCAAAGGGGAGCTTTTGACCAAACTCATCCAAATCTCCAGTGGCCACTTGCTTCTGAGTAAACCACCTGATCGTTGGGAAGAGAAATAAATGTTCTCCTTGGTGGTTCAACTGTTAGTCCCATGGAGGGTGCTTCCAAGATGGGAAAAGTCAGACATTTAACTAATGAAGAGAACAAGCAGTTGCAGCTTCTTCTCCTTCCGCCCTAGGGGATTCGGTTATTCGATTTTCAGCCTTCCTGCCTCGGAAGCAGCCACATGGGGTACACCAAGACTGCAACCATTCAGGGCCCGTCTCTCACTGTTTAGGGCTTGCACTGACTCCCTAATAAGATCCATCTTGTAGTTTATGGTTCAGTTGAACAGGGAGCTATAGACATTGGTACCAGGGTTCATTACCCTGAGGATAATTGAAGAAACCACTCCAATATGTTGAGTCTGAAAAAGGGGCAAATTCTGATAAGAGTTGTAAAAAGAGAGGCAAACGAGTTTGGATGCTGATGGTGATGATGAGTTGAAATTAAAATGTAAGGCAGACTCATTTTCCTTTGGAATTCAGAAGTTGTTTTCTTTTTAGCTTTTGTATCTCAAACTATTTCAGAGACTAGAAGTGGATAGCACTTGGTAGTAACATATTGTGGGATATTCATTTTGGTTGCAAAACAGAGTCTTTCAGTCTCTAAGAGCAACTGCTCGAGTCAACCAAACAAAGAAACACAGTTCTCTAAATAGGAATGGCATCTTTTAAAAATACGTTTCTCCTGTAACAAGAATATTAGCACTGTTAGTGTAACATGCTTATCAGAAAGACAGGTACCCAGTCAATTCCCTACCATCCCAAATGGGAAGACCCCATAAAGGAGAAGCAGAGATTTGTTCAGCAAGGTGGAGAGCTATTTTTAAAAAAAGAAAAAAAAAAAAAACCTTTCTGTGCTTATAGCTGTGTGGACCATGCCTTAACACATTTTTTGCATAACAAGCACAAGAGGATTTCTGCAGCTTGGAAACCAGAGATAAAATTAATATATTGTTTGATACCCACAACAACCTCTCAGGTGTCATCATTGAGAATTATTATTTTCAGTAGTTCATGACTCATTTCTTTAAAATTAAAATTAGTGTTGTGGCACCCAAGGATAATTTTCCAGCTGTCTCTACAGAGAATAATATAAGCTTAGTGTGTTTAATGAATGGTAGTTTACTGCCAGTCAGTGTCAATGCCATGGAAACATTTGTATTTAATAGGAACCAGAATCACAGTCTTACCACTGTGTCTTCATTAATATGAAATCCTTATATAGCTATGTTAGCTGATAAATTATGCCCAGCATCTCAATTACCTTATCAAAGAAAATAATTCCTAATGACCAAGGAAGGGATAGGGGAGTACAGAGAGAAATCAGGGCCAAATTAGTTAGGATGAAATTGAATCCTCTGAAGACTGGCAGATCAGCTCTGGGTTAGTTAGTAGGAAGTGTGCGGCCAGAGTAAGCAGGAAGATGTGGAGGTGGCGTGGAAGATAAGACTAAATAGGAAATAGAACATGAAAGTGCTTGGGGAGGTGACAGACCCTGTAATTTCTCCAAACAAGCAACCAGGAAGATCTCACACAGACATTTACGTCAAGTTCCCAAACACATATAGCTAAGCACGCACAAAATCCAGAGGGCTGGAACTGCTTAGGGACTTTGGGAAGACCCTATGGGTGAGACCCATGTTGGTACCATGCCCCAGGTTCACCAGCCATGGGCCCCTTTGCTCCTAAGTCCTTTTCAGCCTTCCTCTGCTCTACTCTGATGCAGAGGGACCAGTCCCTGTAGGCTGTTTCCCATGCCCCCTCATCAACCGGCTTCCAGCTGGATTTGGCCAACAGGAGCACTAAAAAAGACTGGAAGGCAGGGGGAAGGGAGAAGCCAGAGAAGTTCTCCCACTCCCTGTCTGTCTTAAGAAGCATCTCCAGCAAAAGCTATGCTTTTGCCTTGATCCCAGCTCACACTGGACAGACAGCTATGGGTGACCCCAACCCATGGGCTCCAATACCATCACCTTCTCCCTTTGTTTCTCCACATAAGGATAGGGAAGCTTCTGGTTGTTTCTAATCCCTTGAATACCTACTGTCCTCCACTTGACTACCCATCTCTTCCCTAACCCATAATAACTAATACCTTGTACTAAATTAGTTTTATTTTAAATATTGATACTTAGAGTGATTTATGTTTTCCTTTTTGGACTTTGAGTGACATAGGGAATAAGAGCTGGAGAGGCCACAAGTGAAAGCCCTCAGGAATCTATATAACAGAATCATTCATTCTTACCAATGAATTGTGTTGGGGGGAGGTAACTCATTATGAAAAAGTGACTGAAGAGCCAGGTGCCCAGATTTACATGAATTCGCAGCATTATTATCCATCCAGCAACCTAGGAACTCAAGAAAACTAGGAGCAATACCCTTCCCAGGCAGGCCTTTGGGGAAGAAAACAGCTGTAAAATCAAAGCCCTTCCACTTTCCTTTCCCTCCAGAGAAGACTTGAGAAGACTATTGAGAGAGCTATTCTACTGATAGAAAACTATGTAGGCAATAGAACCTCTTCTCCCCATTCATGGAGAAGAGTTAGAAGCATCACCGGGATTTCCACATACTCTAAAGAAAGCATAGATTTCCAGCAACAGGGTGGATCCTTAAGCCAAGCAGCAAAAATTTAATTGAAAAAAGAATACTAATTAAAATTAGCTTCCTGTCTTCAAAATCAAACAAGTGGGCAAGCCTGGATTGGGAGTGCCTCCAGACCAAAGGCCACAACCTACTATATTTGCAAGGCTCAGGAAATGTTTCTGAAGGAACGTTCTCCAGTTTCTTCCCCAGATGAACCCCATGAATCACCAGATCCCCAGGAACTGAAATAATTCCATCTTCCTCATGGAAGAACGGAGGCAATGGAATGGGATCAAGGCTGCACAACCCATAAGTGGAAGAACAGAGACAAATAACAAGACTTAAATGTAAGCAAAAGTCCCTGACATTAACAGTGAGTCTGCTGGTTCATGGCTGCCTCTCAGAAATCATTACCATATTGCTTTCCATAATCTCCTTAAAGGAAATTAAAAGTCACCACCGCTCTTCATCTCCCTGCCTATTTGCTCAATGGAATGAAATCATCCTTCCTTATGCTGCAAATGAGCTGCCTACTTCAAAAATCCCTTAGACACTCACAGCATCTCCTTTAAGAAAGTCCTCCTCTAGCCACACTTAATTAAACCAAGGTGACAGGAGAGGCTCCCATCACCGCGCCCATCAGCGGGTGCAGCAAGACGGTGCTTTACTCCCTTTACCTGTGTTTCCCATTTAGGCTTGTAGCCAACCAGGCCAGCTGCAAGTCAGCCTGGCCCATGAGGAAATGGCTCATGCCTACACAGTCAGGGAGCCTTTCCCATGATTTTTTTCTTAATTTATTTTATTGCAGTATAGTTGATTTACAATGTTGTATTAATTTCAGCAGAGTGATTCAGTTATCCATACATACACTCTTTTTCATATTATTTTCCATTATGTTTTATCACAGGATATTGAATATAGTTCCTCACGCTATACAGTAGGGCCTTGTTGTTTATCCATTCTATATATAATAATTTGCATCTGCTAACCCCAAACTCCCATTCCATCCCTCCCCCACCTCTCCTCCCCCTTGGCAACCATGAGTCTGTTCTCTATGTCTGTCCCATGGTGTTTTGAAGAATGCTATGCCTCTGGGGCACCTGGTGGGGGAGCTGCGTTGGAGCTCTGAAAGGAGGGGTGAGGGTGATGAGCCTACCTCTCCACAAGGACTTGCATCCCTCCACTGACAGCTTCCTCTGGGAGACACCAAGGCTTGGAGACAGGTCATTTCTGCCCAGAAGCATCTGACCAGATGAACGCATGAACCTGACCTCCAGGTCCAGCATAAAAAGGCTCCAGCTGCAATGGCATCAATGTCAGTCATCTTAGCCTTGAATGATTTTCCATTTCAAGAACTTTCGAGAATTTTTAAAGGTGGAGCAATACCTCCTGAAATGAAGCCATTGAAAGGGAATGTATAGTAAAATTCAAGACTGACTCTGTGCATAGGCAGCCAAGGTAACTAGTGTATGTGACCATAAGGATTCTAGAAGCAGTTGCTGTCAGCCCCAACCCTCCTCCAAGAGGCAGCATAGATTAGTGGCCAAAAAATAGACTTTAGAGCCAGAGGACCTAAATTTGATTCCAAGTGTAACAGGAAAGTTCCTTTATATTCTATCAATATTACAAATTAATCACTAAGGGGATGTTGCCTATAAGCTTAAATTATACATAATGGCCCATCTCTGGGAACCGTGCCTCCCAGGTAATGAGCATTAAGCTAAAATACCTTTGTTTAGCTCACAGGAAACATCCTAACCAGGCCCACCTGTGAATGACTGTAGGAAAGAAGAAATGAACACATCTCCTCCAGAGGGTGACTGGAACCAGGAAATGTTGGACTTTACTCCCTCCCCTTTTAGTATAAAAGAAGTTTGAATTCTAACTCAGGCAAGATGGTTCTTTGGGACATGAGTCCACCATCTTCTCCGTCTGCTGGCTTTCTGAATAAAGTGTTATTCCTTGCCCCAACAACTCATCTCTTAATTTACTGGCCTGCCGTGCAGCGAGCAGTATGAGTTTGGACTTGGTAACACAAGTTCCACCACGTGCCAGGTGACTAGAGCAAGTTTCTTCTCTGTATTTTTATTTTCTTACCTGTAAAATGTAGGTAATCATTATAAAAGTTCCCACCTCAAGGTTATTATGAGGATTGAACGGGTTAGCCTCTATAGAGTTTATGGTCTTTGGACAAGTAAAACTTGCTACGCATATAGTATTCTGTTTCCTAGAGACCTGAACGCTGATTTCCTGGTGACTGCAATTCAAGGATAAGAATTTTGTTGTGATGGTTGGTTAGTTGGTTGGTTGGTTTTTAAGCATCAACCCCTCTTCTACTGCTAGTACCCATGGGAGGAGGCACATGTGGAGCATATTTTCTCCCCTTAGGAGGAAGCTGGCAGGGAATTTCTCAAAGTTTGGAGAATTGTTAAGCCTAGCTTTATAGCATGCAATGTTGGCATTCCACTCAATCTCTCAGATCCCTTTACCATAGCACTTTTCAAGCTTCTTTATGCTTTAAAACCACCTGGGGAATCTTGGTATACTGTATCTTATGATTTCATAACTCTGGGGTGGGGCTTGAAGCTCTGCATTTCGAACACACTCCCAAGTGGTATTGGTGCTGCTAGTCCAGGGACAAAACTTTAAGTATCGAGTCTTTTGTGCATACCAAACCCTAGCACACTCCCTTCCAACAGCCAGTACCTGTGTCTCATTATCAGCAGACTTCCCTTGAGCTGCAGGAGCACACTGAGACCTTGAGGGCATGAGACTTTATGCCCTGGGGGCACCTCTTAATCAGTGATACAGGTATAAATACCTCAGTGACCTCAGCCCTGATATGGACAACTCTGATGAATGACCAATGCTTGTCTGATGCTGTCTCAAGAGCTCTTCCGCGGGACTGAGCCAAAGCTAGCCAGTTTCTGTGGGACCTTGCTTGGTTTCCTTCTATTCCCTGTCCAACTTCCCCCACTATTCTCTTACAAGATTTTTTGCAAGAACACTTCTTAATAAAGCCCAATGAATGGTGTTTGCCATTCATTTTTGATTCATTCATTCAACAAATATTTACTATTCTCCCTGACTCCTGCATGTGCCTGACAATGACCCAGACATTATGGACACAGAAACAAGACTCAGTCCCTGAGTCCTTATTCCCCTCAGAGTCCTATAACCACAAAGACCAAAGTCCACAATGTTAGCTCTTGGAGAGAGCAGAAGCCCATGGTAAAGTGGTGGCAACCACAGCACTGAAACCATCCCACCTGGGAGAACATGTATAGCTCTAAACATGTTCATCCCCTAGTGGCCTTTTCCAAACAGAAATTGCAAGATCAGAACTCGTTAGTACATCAGCTGCTCTCTCCCCATCCTTCCCTCTCTGGAGAGCTCTGGGAGCAGAACACCAGTGGCAGTAGGAGCCTGCAGCCTGGTGGATCTGCTCTGGCTGCCCCACCTCATGGAGAGACTCACCCTGTCAAGAGCAGCAGGCACAAGCTGGGTTTCCATGGCTCCTGCCTGTTGCAGGAAGCAGCAGCAAGGGGAAGAAAGCAGCTGCAGGAGAAGTCACAGCTGGTCACAGGAATGCACATTCTAGACCTCCTCACGTCACCTTCCCTGAACCGCTGGGAGAATGGCTGATGTTTCTGAAGTTGTCTCTCTCCAGAAGCCCCTCAGAGCTTCTGCCAAGCTGGGGTTGCCAAAAGCTAGATGCCTCCTCTCCCTGGAATCTAAATGAGGAACAGTACAGGCCAGGTGGGCTAAAACCTGCATCATGATGAACAGAAATCAGGAAACTGCCCCATGAACAGCCCATAGATAAGACTTGGTCACTATGTGTGAACATCTCAAGGGATAAATAGGTAAAGGAGAAAAGCAACCTTTGGAGATGTGGTCAAATTAAGGAAAAGAAACTTCTCTGGTACCTTTCTGTTATGAATCAGCAGAATCATGAATTGAAAATCTTGGGTCAGAATTCTAATTCTGAAACATTCTAGCTGTGTGACCTGCAGCTGCTTTTAACCTCTCCTTGTGTCTCATTTTCCCCACATGTCAGTTGGGGCAATAACACCCGCCTCCTGAGGATGCTGTGAGACTGAATGGTGGCCTGATGTAGAGTGTTAACCCAGTGCTCAGACATGGGGTCCTCCCTGAGCCCCAAAGCCTCAGCACCTCCTTCACTCCCATAGCTTTACCTTTCCTCCCTTCTTTCCAGCAAACATGTGCCACACTTTCCCTTATCTCCCTTCCTTTCAACATCTATTCTGCTCTTTGGTTTTCTCCACAGCTTCACCTAAACTTGGATGCACTCAACTTTGTTTCCTCAAAGAGCCCCGAGAAGCCCACTGTCCCACATAAAGCCAAGGCAGCTCCTGGCATCACACTCTAAACATCTGAACCTCTGGGTCTCCCCAGCTTCCCAGAGCAGTTTATCAAACACCAAATCAATGCACTATAACTAATCTTGACAAATAAAATACTTTTTCATTGATAGAATGTCTTTTGTCTTAAATAACACAAACATTCCACTTTGCTGCAACTGTGTAGCCAGTGCTTGTGTTCACCACAGCTCCTTTCAAGAATCATTATGTGTAGTTCCTGCATGTGGCTCAGAATGTGAGGTGTCATCAGGGGCTGTGTGTTCCAACGGCATCCTCCTTAATTCACAGTGAGACCCCAAGCAGGTTACTTGGCCTCAGGTCACTTAAAAATGTCTTCAACACTGGGGCTTCGTTGGCAGCTCAGTGGTAAAGAATCGCCTGCCAATGCAGGGGACACGGGTTCGAGCCCTGGTCTGGGAAGATTCCACATGCCGCGGAGCAACTAAGCCCGTGAGCCACAACTACTGAGCCTGCGCTCTAGAGCCAGCGAGCCACAACTACTGAAGCCCGTGTGCCACAACTACTGAAGCCCGTGTGCCTAGAGCCTGTGCCCCACAACAAGAGAAGCCACCACGATGAGAAGCCCGCACACCACAACGAAGAGTAGCCCCTGCTCGCCACAACTAGAGAAAGCCCGCGTGCAGCAACGAAGACCCAACGCAGCCAAAAATAAATAAATAAATAAATATGTCTTCAACACTAAAATGAGGAAATCTTGATGTACATAAATAGCTTCCTGGGGTTTAATGAGAAATCATTTTTTATAGAGATTTAATTTTATCAATATAAATGTACATCAAAATATGCACTTCACAATTGTTCAGTAACAGTTAAAAACACAAGAATATTTTTCAGGAAGAACTGCTTTAATATAAACATCTTTGGGGGTTTATATATTTTAAACACAATCATGTGATAAATATTTGATTTGCATTCATTAGATAATTGGGAATAAAAGTTATAATCCCAGGAAAGACATTTAGTGATTCTAAATCACATTTGAATAATATTAGTCACATCTGAATAATAGTGTTGAGGGACTGAAATAGGAGTGAAATGTACCCAAAAGGAAAATTCAGAGACTTCAAAACAGCTTTGGGGAAAAATAAATAAATAATTGAATTTTTTTAAACATTGCAGCTTAAAAGATGGGTGCGGGGGCAGAGATTTTAAAAATTAATGAACTGAGATCTTCTCTCCAGAAACATCATTTCTGTATCATTTAATCAGACTTGAGCTTCTTAAATTGCCTTTGAAACAAGTTAATAAACAATACATGCCTGCCCTATCATGCATTTCTTACAAGTTAATGTACTCTGAGATTTGTCCTTCAGTAAACATAGGAGAAACACTAGTGGTCCCTGCAGACTTTATTTGAGGTCAACAGTGAAGGGTAAAGGCCTTTTCAAAGGCTTTGGAAGGCACAGGAAAAGACCACCTGCCCAAAAATATCACTCAAACTACTGTGGGGCAGGAATATCCACTACTAGGGTCAGAGTCACTGCTGGGAATTAACACCTTGTCTCCCAAGGACTGTAAAAAATAAACATGTGGCAAACACCAGGATTTCCTTTTTTCATGGCTGAATAATATTTCATTGTGTGTGTGTTTGTATATGTGAGTATATATATGTGTGTATGTACATATATATACACACATACATATATATCAATATATCACATTTTCATGATGGACATCCATCGATGGACACTGAGGTAGTTTCCATATCTTGGCTATTGTGAATAATGCTGCAATGAACCTGGGGGTGCGAATAGCTCAATATCTCTTTGAAATACTGATTTCATTTCCTTTGGACACATATCCAGAAGCAAATTTGTTGGATCATATGGTAGTTCTATTATTAATTTTTTGAGGAACCTCCATATCATTTCCCATAATGGCTGTACCAAAATGGATGAAGCTGGAGAACGTTATACTAAATGTAATAAGCCAAACACAGAAAGACAAATACTGTATGATCTCACTTATATGTGGAATCTGAAAAAGTTGAACTCATAGAACCAGAGAGAATGGTGGTTACCAGAGACTGAGGAGTGGGGGAAATGAGGAGATATTGGTGAAAGGTTATAAACTTTCAGTGATGAGATGAATAAATTCTGGGGATCTAATGTATAGCATGGTGACTATAGTTAATAACACTGAAACTTGAAATTCGTTAAGCAAGTAAATCTTGTGTTTTCACCACAAAAAAAAAATTGGTAACCAGGTAATAGGTCTGTTAACTTGATTATGGTAATCATTTCCAAATGTATACATATATTAATTCATCACATTGTATACCTTTTTAAAAATAAGTAAATAAATAAAATCTAAAAATAATAATAATAAAATAGACAAGTGGGCTGTTACAGACTATAGATTAATACTTTAGTACCCATGAATGTACTAAGAGGAATCAGAATTCCTAGAAGACAAGTATTGAACCAAAATATTTTGACAGGAAAGAAGGAGGACTGATTTAAAGAGGAAAGATTGAGATGACATTTCAAAGGGCAGAGAAGTTGGCGAGGGTTAGGGTTAGGGTTAAAACTGGAGGGGAGGAAAAAGAAGAGGGGATGGAGACATCTTAAAAATATCCTCATCTATTTTTCAATTTTACCTAAGGTGCTAATACTTCCACCACGGTAGGTCTTAACATACCAGACAGAGATGAGCTGCCAGGGGGAGAACTTTGTTTTGAAGTCAGGGATTTATTTCTCAAAGGCCACTGAGAAACAAGCCCCTTAGTTTTCAAGTCTACAGGAATCTACCTTTCACACAGTTTGGAGCTAGGTGGAAATCTTTAGCTCACTGTGATAAACTTAAAATAAAACTGATATCAAAATGTTTAGTAATGTGCAAGCTGAAGAAAATCTCATGCTTGCCCACCCTTTGCTTCCCACATGTTGTGTAAACACCTTTATACTACTGATGCTCAACATACTACCCAAAAAAAAAGGCTTAAATTTTCAGAGAAATAAATAATTATTCTGCAGTTTGGGAAATGGAGTTGGTTTTTGTCAAAATTGTTGTAGGTTGTGACCTTTTCCATTTCTGAAATAACAGAAAATACAGAGGGAATTGAGGTTTGAAAACTGAGAGACTAGATCACTGTGGAGCTTGTTACGATTGATTCTAAGCCTAGTTAAATGTTGGCTGGAAATGTGCACAAAACACCCAAACAAGGTGAAAGGGAGGGCCAGAGATTTCCCAAAGAGAGCCATTGGTGAGAAAACTCACTGCCTGTTTGCTGGAGAGTTCTCCTCAGATACAGAGCCCCTGACTGAAATTTCATTGCCCAGAAATTTCACTTTCTTCTATATTAAGCAGGCACCAAACCATTCCAAACCAAGTGCTAAGATACGTGAAACGTTCTAACAATTTTAAATTGCTCTCCTCCACTCATGAAATGACTCCCAATCAACTTCCTATTCCAGAACATAGTAAGATGGCAGGAATTTTGTTAATATTAAATCACTGTGAATCAGGCATGGTAATTTAAAACTATCACAGACTAATGTTTGGTTGAGAACAGTATTCTAATTGGAAAAATGATATAAAAGTTAGTCTAGTTCAATGCTCCAGGACATATTGAAAGAAACTGTGGCTAAAACGCATTACCCAATCACAAATTCTTGGCCTGTGTGTCCACTTCCTTGTTGAGAGAGTGGGACCCACACTTGGCCCTCTTCCTGGGACATTAGCCAATCTGGAGGAGATGTTGCTGGGAGTGAGCTATGTGGAAATAGGGTATCCTGGGGGCAGGGATGAACTGCCTAGTTGCCCAATGATTGGTATGCAAAGGAAAGACTGAAGTCAATGAGAGAGCTGAAAAGGCCAAACTTAGGAAGCAGTCCTAAACCCAGGCAAGAAGACAGAGGCAAGGACCAAACCAGGAAGACAAATGGCTCAACAAAAGCCAGCAGTGATAAGAGCAAGTCAACAAGTTAAGTCTGAGATGGGCCAGAGTGAAGGATCATAACTAAGCTCAGGAACCACAGAAGTGCTGTTTTCTTATGGTCCAACCATGGTGTTTCCTAGGAACCATGCAGGTTGGGTCCCCTCCCAAGAGGCTTAGACCAAGGGATGCAGCCCAGGACTGGCCCAGCGTTACACTCTCAAATTGTGTTTGTGTGCCTGGTGTGCCAAGGAATATACAAAACCCCAAGATAAACATGGCACATAGAATACCAATAGTCCTAGGTGGATAACTCAAGTGCTATTTTTTTTTTTTTTTTTTTTTTTTTTTGTGGTACGTGGGCCCCTCACTGTTGTGGCCTCTCCTGTTGCGGAGCACAGGCTCCGGATGCACAGGCTCAGTGGCCATGGCTCACGGGCCCAGCCCTCTGCAGCATGTGGGATCTTCCCAGACCGGGGCACGAACCCGTGTCCCCTGCATCGGCAGGCGGACTCTCAACCACTGTGCCACCAGGGAAGCCCTCAAGTGCTATTTTTATTTTAAAACAATCCTAGATATATTATACAGCAGAATTCAAAACTCCCACTAAAAATTATGACACTAGCAGAGGAGAGCTCTGCATTGGGTTCTGTCCCAAAGCTCCCTGGGGGCACTAATTCTCTCTACTTTACCAATAAGGGAACTTAACTGTAAGATTGACCAAATGTGTGAATATAGTTGAACCCATTGGGGTCACCTTTTCTCAAATAACCAAAACTTAAGCAAACAACCCCTAATCTCCTATGGTCTATGTCCTGCCTCATGACAGATGCACATACCTCTTCAATTTGAATATTAATTTAAAACCTAATTCAGAGAGCAGATTCTGGAGCCACAGAGCCTTAGGTTCACAAGGCTTTTTGAAAGACCGTGATGACTTTCCCTCTGCCTTATAAATAATCCCAAACGTAAATGGCCTGTAGAAGTTGACCAGTGGAATTGCCTCAGGGCCAATGCTATTAGCAACACCTCACACAGCTACCTGTTCATTTGGAATTTACAAAGTGCAATTATATATGGATCTACAGGTAACACTGTATGAAACTGCCATTTTCACTTTGTGGGGTTTCTTAACATGGAATAGTTATATAGTTAAATAGTTTTTAACATTAAATGGTTAAATAGTTACCTACAATTTACTGGGTTCTAGCAATACTATGGAATAAAACAATAACATGAAAATTAATTTCTTCAGCTAAATTGAAGAGAAAAAGAAGGTCCTCCCCAGGAATGAAGAGGAGGAAAGCTAAACAAGAACATCACAGATAAACTCCTAAGAAAAAGCCATGTCTTTCAAACTTTTGAGCTGGTGGATAAAGGAGAGAAGAGACAGGAGGAAAAGCCAGAGCTGCACCAACAGAAAGCTAGTTTCTGGTTTTTTGGTTTCTTGGTTGTTTTGGGGTTTTTTTGAGATACAGTTGATTTATAATATTGTGTTAGTTTCAGGTATACAGCTAGGTGATTCAGTTAATTTTTTCCAGATTGTTTTTCATTATATTTTATTACAAGATATTGAATATAGTTTCCTGTGCTATACAGTAAATCCTTGTTGCTTCTCTATTTTATGTATAGTAGTTTGTAACTGGTAATCCCATACTCCTGATTTATCCCTCCCCCTTCCCTTTCCCCTTTGGTAACCATGTATGTTTTCTATGTCTGTGAGTCTGTTTCCATTTTGTATATAGATTCATTTGTATTATTTTTTAGATTCCACATATAAGTGATATCATATAATATTTGTCTTTCTCTGTCTGACTTACTTCACTTAGTATGATATACTCTAGGTCATCCATGTTGCTGCAAATGGCAGTATTTCACTCTTTTTATGACTGAGTAATATTCCATTGCATTTGTATACCAATCTTAAACCAACTGTGTATTGATGGACACTTGCGTTATTGACACATCTTGGCACAAAAACAGACATAAAGATCAATGGAACAGAATAGAGAGCCCAGAAATAAACCCACACACCTATGGTCAATTAACCTACGACAAAGAAGGCAAGAATATACAATGGAGAAAAGATAGTCTCTTCAACAAGTGGTGTTTGCAAAGCTGGATAGCTACATATAGACCAATGTAATTAGAACACTCCCTCACACCATATACAAAAATAAATTCAAAATGGTTTAAAGATCTAAACATAAGACATAATACCATAAAACTCCTAGAAGAGAATATAGGCGAAACATTCTCTGACATAAATCTTAACAATATTTTCTTAGATCAATCTCCCAAGGCAAAAGAAATAAAATTAAAAATAAATAAATGGGACCTAATCAAACTTAAAAGCTTTTGCATAGCAAAGGAAACCATAAACAAAACAAAAAGACAACCTACAGATTGGGAGAAAATATTTGCTAACGGTATGATCAACAAAAGATTAATATATAAACAGCTCCTACAACTCAGTATCAAAAAAACACAAACAATTCAACCCAAAAAAATCCACAGAAAGACCTAAATAGATATTTTTCCAAAGAAGACATACAGATGGCCAACAGGCACATGAAAAGGTGCTCAACATCACTAATTATTAGAGAAATGCAAATCAAAACCACAGTAAAGTATGACTTCACACCATTCAAAATGGCTATCATCAAAAAGTCTACAAATAGTAAACTCTGGAGAGGCTGTGGGGAAAAGGTAACCCTCCCACACTGTTGGCGGGAATGTAAATTGATGCATCTACTGTGGAAAACAGTATGGAGTTTCCTTTAAAAACTAAAAATAGAGCTACCATAAGACCCAGTAATCCTATTCCTGGGCATATATCCTGAAAAGATGAAAACTCTATTTGAAAAGATACATATACCCCACTCTTCACAGCAGAACTGTTTACAAAAGAAAGCTACTTTTTAATCTTGTTCTCTAAGTCAATGAGAGCAAACAACTCAGAAGTCATACACCAAGAATCAAAAGACGGCCACTTCCATCTACCTAACCCAGAAACCCTCTGAAGCTTAGTGCTATGCACCCAGTTTGGAGAAATATAAGGTTCCCTATGGCTACTCCCAGCTTTCATGACCTACTGAGGAGGCTTATGAAGAGGAATTTTAGTTCAGATATTGCCTGGAGGAAATTGAAGATACTTCATAGTAACCCATAAGCAGCCTACAAGCTCACTCTGAACTAAGGAAATCTGAAGACCTATGCCTTGCCTCAGAGTTTCAAAACTGCTAAAAGGAAACCTCACAGTAGATCTGTACCTTAGGCTCGCCTCCCTGGCAAACCCATCCTCCTTCTCAGATCTGCCCCTGGAGAACTCAGTAATAAGCACTGAAGGTGCCATGAGCTGTCCTCCACTGGTGGTGCTGAAATATGAGAGCTGCATGCCAAGACACAAAAGCAAAGTTGAAAGAGATGGGAGATAAGGAGGAGTAGTTGCTGTTATATAGTCCACAGAGGTTTCCAAAAGGAGCCATGATCAAAAAGTGCCACCACCACTCACCACTGAGCTGCTGTCACTGGGAACAAGTGCCAGTGAATCATGGGACAGGACCCTCAGCTGGGACTCCCACAGACATGATTGTCCCTGGATGTAGCAGTTTCAGGCTAAGGAAGAAAGGAGAGGACACTTTTTCCTGAGGGATTTTTGCAGCTCTCCATGTCACCCCAATGCAATAACACTCTTGCAATATCCAAAAGGAAATGGGATTATACACCTTAAATTTACACAATGTTATAATGTCATATCTATTTCAATTTTAAAAAAAAGAAATGGGAGATCACTGCTCTTTTGATCTGTTTATGGAAGTCCTTCTGATAAATTCACTGAAGGAAAAGGACAGTCTTACACTCAAAAATTTCATGGGAATTAGAGACCTAAAATTGGGGGCAGCTCCTACTGTGTCTTGAATACTCAAGTCTCTGACTCTCTAGGTCCCAGTATGTGACACTGGAAAAGAACATTACAGATAATAAGATGTGGTCAATGGAACATTGCTTTTCTAGCTGTTTCAAACCTTATCTGTAAACTATGGTTAATAATATCCTCCCCAAAGCTTGCTGTGGAGATTAAATTAACTTATTTTTTAAATATGTGAAAAGTCTCTGGCATATTGGTTGGAACATAATAGATGCATATGAGGTGGGGAAGAGTATATGAGAAGACCAAGAGTCAGGGAAATGAATTAATTTTATACATATATATAGATACAGATAGAGATAGAGATCTTTATTATAACACTTATCACAATAGTTACAATTATAATTATGCATTTGTGTGTATCCTTCATAAAGGCAAAATCCATGTTTATTCCTGTGTCTTGCTACTATCATTGTTTTTTGAGTGCTTAGTAACTGTCGAATTAGTTTTACTTGTATTTCCTACTATTAGCCTTGAAGCATGAAGAGTGGACAGCAGCAGTGAGATTATTGGGGTGTTATCCAGTCTTCTTGCCTAATACCCAGAAACTTCAGTGCATTATAGCAGCAGCTACTCCTCCTTATCTTAATCTCCTTAAACATCTCTCAGCATCTTAGCAGACAGCCTAATATACCTGGTCCACTACACCCCACTAATGCGTTGTTACTATCTACTCATCATGCTTCAAGGTTAATAGTAGAAAAATACCACATACTTGAGATGTGCTTTCTGTATTGCCCACAAGTCAAACAGCAGGAAAGGGGAAAAAAGAAAACAGGACAAAAGAAATCAGAATGTGTTACATTTTCTGGTCTCACATCTGTGGTCATAGATGCTGGATACTTTAGCTAGAGGTTTTTTTTTTATTCCCGCACAAAATTCCTGAAGGTTCACTGAAGAAACAATATCATAACTTTTCTATAGATTTCCATACGTAAGTTTTAAATTTTGTTAATGTTTACTAATAAATTAGTCCAAGCTACATTCCAAAGTCTAGAGTTCAGATGACATTTCTTAAAGTAAATACATTACTAACATTTTCAAAAAATTAAAATTCTACTAAGCCCTGAAACTGGCTCATTATTTCATGGATGTCCATTTTACAACTTAGACTATTGCTTTTAAAGTGACCACCTCTAGACATTTCTTTTTTTAATTCTGTTTCCAATGAATAATTCCAAGTTGATGGAGATCACATCTGTGGTCATAGATGCTGGATACTTTAGCTAGAGGTTTTTTTTTTATTCCCGCACAAAATTCCTGAAGGTTCACTGAAGAAACAATATCATAACTTTTCTATAGATTTCCATACGTAAGTTTTAAATTTTGTTAATGTTTACTAATAAATTAGTCCAAGCTACATTCCAAAGTCTAGAGTTCAGATGACATTTCTTAAAGTAAATACATTACTAACATTTTCAAAAAATTAAAATTCTACTAAGCCCTGAAACTGGCTCATTATTTCATGGATGTCCATTTTACAACTTAGACTATTGCTTTTAAAGTGACCGCCTCTAGACATTTCTTTTTTTAATTCTGTTTCCAATGAATAATTCCAAGTTGATAGAGAGGCCTGTAGATGTGGCACTAAATGCATTATCCAGACCAGAAAGAACTCTCTTGCTGTATGCATATTTATGATCAAATACATCTGCAGCTTCTAAACCCCACACTCAAAACTGTTAATATACAGGAGGAGTGAGGCAACACAGACCATGTAAGACAAGAGCCAGGGTATTGATATGCACGACTAGAATTCACATCAAAAGATGCCATATTTGATCTTGGACCTGGACACAGCCTCATAGTAAAGTGTAGGTATTTTGGGTCTTTGATGCAGATAATCAAAGGGGAAAAAAAAAAAAAAGCCAACGGTGTTTGATCAGATCTCAGAAGGAAATTAACCCTAGCTGTTCCATTAAACATCTTGGGGAAAAACTCACTTTACAGAAACACATAACCTACATTTGATGCTAATTTCAGATGCTGTTTTAAGTATCTGTACCAAGTTATGACTAAGCCAGTGTAGAAAAGAAAGGTGAAAAAGAATCAAGTCCCCACCTTGGTGAAAATTGAACAAACATTGAGAAAGAGCTCCACCTACTGGAACCGGTTTCCCTAAATCCAGCTAAAAATAGGAAAACACTCATAAATCAGACTGAAGAACCACAAAGGTGCCTCAAACTTTTCTGAACTAAAACTTCAACAGCAACAGAGGTCAAAGAACAGGTGCTGGTTGACCCTGATGTCAGGTCACATTGAGGTGCAGGGAATTTTTCAGGAAAGTCAAAGGAAACTTTTTTAGTTAATTACCTTCTTTCAACCACTGGTCCAAAGAGTTGTATTTTAGCAACCAGAATCCATATTATATAGAAAAACAGGTTTTTTTTGTTTTTTTTTCGGTACGCGGGCCTCTCACCACTGTGGCCTCTCCCGTTGCGGAGCACAGGCTCTGGACGCAATCCAGCTAAAAATAGGAAAACACTCATAAATCAGACTGAAGAACCACAAAGGTGCCTCAAACTTTTCTGAACTAAAACTTCAACAGCAACAGAGGTCAAAGAACAGGTGCTGGTTGACCCTGATGTCAGGTCACATTGAGGTGCAGGGAATTTTTCAGGAAAGTCAAAGGAAACTTTTTTAGTTAATTACCTTCTTTCAACCACTGGTCCAAAGAGTTGTATTTTAGCAACCAGAATCCATATTATATAGAAAAACAGGTTTTTTTTGTTTTTTTTTCGGTACGCGGGCCTCTCACCACTGTGGCCTCTCCCGTTGCGGAGCACAGGCTCTGGACGCGCAGGCTCAGCAGCCATGGCTCACGGGCCCAGCCGCTCCGCGGCACGTGGGATCTTCCCGGACCGGGGCACGAACCCGTGTCCCCTGCATCGGCAGGCGGACTCTCAACCACTGCGCCACCAGGGAAGCCCAGAAAAACAGGGTTTTTTAAATTGTATTTCTAAACAGTCAGATAGAGGTAAAAATAGTATTGCCTAACATTTGTGTGAATATTTAGTTCACAAAGCACTTTTATATGTATTATCATTTAATAATATCTAATAATAACTAGGAAACTACTGTTTCCATGGTTAATATCTAGCCAGAACACACCAGTAAGATATACTAAAAGCAGTCATTCTAATTGGTAAGTGTCTGTGCGGTACCATCTGTTAGGCATTTTTAATATAAACCTTGACGATCACATTCTGATTCCAATAAAACTGAATTGAAAGGAGAAATCTGAGTAAATGTCAATCAATAGATAAGTATTTCCTTAAATCTATCCTCCCATTCCATCCTCCTACACACACCCTAAGTCCATATTTGAGCTGGAGCAGGGAGGAAGGATTCTGCTCACCAGCTCTAACCATGTTCCTCTTCAGTCAGAAGGAAATATCTTTCACAGGATGTACACACACATACATTCACACAGTCACCACACACACACACACACACACACACACACACACACACACTTCTTTCCCTTACATTTGAGGAAACCTCCATTCCTTCATTCAACAGATCTTACTGAATACTACTGTGTACCAATTAAGTTCTAGAAATATAAAGAGGATAATAAGGAGGAAAATAAAACTGGATCCCTACTCAATACCACACGCCAAGCCCTCCACAAACTGTAACTGGATTAATTACTGTCTTAGTTCAGGCTGCTATAATAGAATACCATAGACTGCCTGACTTATACAACAAATATGTATTTCTCACAGTTCTGGAGGCTGGGAAGTCCAATATCAAGGTGCTGGCAAATCTGATGTTTGGGTGAGGGCCTACTTCTGGTTTACAGATGGTCATCTTCTCACTGTATTTTCACATGGTGGAGAGTAGAGAGAGAAGAGGCAACCTCCCCCATGTCTCTTCTTATGAGGGCACTAATCCCATTCATGAGGGCTCCACCCTCATGACCTAATTATCTCTCAAAGACCCCACCTCTGAATACCATCACATTGGCATTAGGGCTTCAACATATGAATTTTGGGGAGACAAAAACATTCATCCCATAACAATTACCTAAATGCTACAATGGCTAGTAGAAGAAAATGTAGAATACCTAAAATGACATAAGGATGGGAGAGGACTTCTTAAACAAAGTGCAAAAGCACAAACCAAGAGGCAAAACATTGACTAATTAGGCTTCATCAAAATTAAGCTTTTCAGTTCAACAAAGAATACCATGGGCAAGACACTATAAAACTCTCAGAGGAAAACATAGGCAGAACATTCTATGACATAAATCACAGCACAGCAAGATCCTTTTTGACCCACCTCCTAGAGAAATGGAAATAAAAACAAAAATAAACAAATGGGACCTAATGAAACCTAAAAGCTTTCGCACAGCAAAAGAAACCATAAATAACACGAAAAGACAACCCGCAGAGTGGGAGAAAATATTTGCAAATGAAGCAACTGACAAAGGATTAAGCTCCAAAATTTACAAGCAACTCATGCAGCTCAATATCAAACAACCCAATCCAAAAATGGGCAGAAGACCTAAATAGACATTTCTGCAAAGAAGATATACAGACTGCCAACAAACACATGAAAGAATGCTCAACATAACTAATCATCAGAGAAATGCAAATCAAAACTACAATGAGGTATCACCTCACACCATTCAGAATGGCCATCATCAAAAAATCTACA
>NC_041224.1:131635329-131681584 GCF_002837175.3 Physeter macrocephalus
TACAGAGTGAAGTAAGTCAGAAAGAGAAAAACAAATACCATATGCTAACCCATATATATGGAATCTAAAAAAAAATTGGTTCTAATGAACCTAGGAGCAAGACAGGAATAAAGATGCAGACGTAGAGGATGGACTTGAGGACACGGGGAGGGGGAAGGGTAAGCTGGGATGAAGTGAGAGAGCAGCATTGACATATATACACTACCAAATGTAGAATAGCTAGCTAGTGGGAAACTGCTGCATAACACAGGGAGATCAGCTCCGTGTTTTGTGACCACCTAGAAGGGTGGGATAGGGAGGGAGGGAGGGAGGCCCAAGAGGGAGGGGACATGGGGATATAGGTATACATATAGCTGATTCACTTTGTTGTACAGCAGAAGCTAGCACAACAATGTAAAGCAATTATACTCCAATAAAGATGTTTAAAAAAAAATATCATGGGCAAAATTAATAGAGCACTGACAGAATAGGAGAAGACACTCACAAAGCTTTACCTGTTCCAGACTAATACCTAGAATGTCTAAGATACTCCTAAATCCAAAATAAAAAGACAGCAGTCTCAAAGGAAAAATAGGCAAAGATTACAAAATTCAATTTACAGAAAAGGAAACCCTGAAGGCTAACGAGCATAAGAATAGACACTCAAATCCACAAGTAATCAGAAAGGAAAGTTAAAACAACAATGAAATGCAACTTTACAACGAGACTGCTAAAATTTAGAAAGCTGGATAATGCCAAATGTTGGCTGGGGTGTGAGACTATGAGACCCAAAAGAGATTAAAAAAAAAAGATAAATAAGACCATCGCCACAATAATGGCTAATGATAGCATAGAAATTAGACATTTTTTTTTAACTGCAATTTTGAGCACCTGCTCTGAGCCAGCCCCTGTCCTGCTCACCCTAACGTGCCGTATCTTCTTTAATCCTTGTGACAACCATTATTGTTATCCCACTTTGTAACCAGTATAAGGCAGCTACAGCTCAGAGAGATTAAATGGTGCGCCTGGGGTCACACAACTGCGAACAGTTCAATGGACATTTAAAACCAAGTCTTCCGACTCAGAAACCAAGGTTCTTTCTCCTATACCAGATTCCTCTCCCATTTCTCTGTATACCCCACCCCTAAAAACACTCTAATGGGCCCAAGAAAATTTGCTTTTAGAAATAAATTACTACAATTGCTTCTGAAGCAGCTGTATAGGTTAAAAGGAGAACCAAGTCCTTTGTTTGGGAAAGCCCATTAATGATCTTTTCTGGTTGTGCAAAGGTAGGATACCAGTCTAGGGTACAGACTGAGAGGAATCATGAGCTTTTCACTGGCAAGCTCAGAAGGATAAGAAAGGAATGAAAGTTTGAAGTGTCCAGACTTAAAGGACAAAAGGGGAGGAAAAATCAGCATGGGAAGAGAGAAGGGGTCCAGCAACATGGCAGAGCCCAAGAAAGGACTTAGGAGAAAGAATGCCGGTTGTGGGGAATGATGGCAACATATTTAGCAACACAGACATTTGAAACCAATATGAAATAGTTTCCCATTCTGTTCTGAGCTAGCCCTCCAGGATCCCCAATCCTCTGGGAGAGCCTACTGTATGTCACAGCCAGGCCTTAGCAGTGCTGATTAATGACCCCTCTCCCTCCAGATTCCCCACCAAGCACAGTGGCATCAGACAGGGCATGTGAGGTAATGTGAACATACACATATTCACAACTAAATGGTGGTGCATGTGGTCAGAACATGCACTGACCACAACTAAATCCAGCAGGATTGCTTTATCCTTTTATACACACAACCAATACCCCTTTCCTTGTGATTTCATTTGTCTGCTGCTCAAACCCCTCCAAAACTCCTTCCCAGACCTTACCACTGGTTGGAGCTAGCTAAACCACGGCCGCTCCTCCTCTGGTTAATATTCACTTTACTTACTTGTGGTTTTTCTTACCATGATTTCATCGTCATGGTGGAGCGGGGGAGACCATGCAGCTAAGGCAAATCAGAGGAGTGTGTGCTCAATTCGGTCTCACTAGACACCCTGGACCATTTGGTCCCTTTGGCCTGGAGTAAGGGGGAAATCAGGGAAGCCTTCCTGGAGGAGGTAATGTCGAAACCCAATCTAGAAGGCTAAGTAATAATTTGCAGGCAGAGAAAGAAGAGCAGAGCATCCAGACAGAGGAAAGGTGCATATTTGAGATAAAGGGAGTGTGGAGTAACCAGGAATAAAAACAAGGCAGGGTTTGCTGGGACATAGGACTGAAGAGGGCACTGAGCAGTGTGTATTTTCCCCTAAGAGTGATAGGATGCTACTGAGGGATGTTAAACTTAAGAATAACAGTTTATGCTTAACAAACTAAGAATGTGCTTTACTTAGCCTGACAAAGGATTGCCTCTTGGAAAGCCTAACAAAGAATTTTTCCTGTTTTTTAAATCAATTGCTACAAAATATTTACAAAGATTTTTTTTAATGTCATATTTAATTGTTTCTTTCTCATATCCTTAGGGATACCCTAAAAAAATCTATGATACAGATACCATATTAATTTCTGGAATGTGACAATGGAAAGATAGTTCTTGTTCCCAGAGACAAAACTCCAATTTTTTAAAAGAACATGGGAGTAAAACCTCACATCCAGAAGTTACAGTCATCTGCAGAAATCCAGGAGTCCAGAACATGGTATTGAAAACAGGATACCAGCTTTCAGGAGGAAGTTCAGCTAGGCAGGCTGGTAAATGGCCTGGCTAGTGGCAGGTGGCTCTCTAGTAGTTGTGGCTGCCAGAGCCGTGGCAACAACAGAAGGAACTGTGCAGAGATGTTAATATCAGAAAAGCTCTTTAACCCTATAGCCTAAGACCGACCAAGGAATCCAGATGCACAAACTAGATCCTACGGGACACTTGCCCGCACCTAAAAGAATCCCCTCAGAGTGCTCTTCTTTTTCATTTTATTAACTGAAATATAGCTGATTTAGAATGTTGTGCCTCTGCTGTACAGCAAAGTGACTCAGTTATATGCATATGTACATTCTTTTATATATTCTTTTCCATTATGGTTTATCACAGGATATCGAATATAGTTCCCTGTGCTATACAGGAGGACCTTGTTGTTTATCCATTCTAAATGTAATAGTTTGCATCTACTGAGCCCAAACTCCCCGTCCATTCCTCTCCCTCCCCTCCTTGGCAAACACAAGTCTGTTCTCTATGTCTGTGCGTCTGTTTCTCTTTTGTATCAAAGTGGTTTTTATCCATGCTCTCCACATGGCATCACCAGCCCTGTCCTCTTTCTCCTCTCCTCCCCTAAACCCTGGTACATAACTGTCTCTCATTTGCATGTACTTAATGAGGTGTTTGCCTATTTCCATGTGTATGGAAATCTGCCAGATACATGCACACACACATGCACACACACATATGCACACACACACACACCAACAACAGTGAATCTCAGGATTTGTCAAACACATTGTCCCCATTTCCACATTTCCAAGTTCCTGTAGTACGCTTGGCCCCCAACCACCCTTCTTATCATCAGAATCAACCGGGAGCCCAATCCCCTGTGCTGCTAGAGGAAGTGTAAACTGGTGGACCGTTTCTGGAGTTGTGCATATTCTGAATTAGCAATGCCCCTGCCAGGAATTTTCAAATAAATATGCAAACATATATGTACAAGAATACCCATTACAGCATTGTTTATTACAAAAAGGAAAATTTTAACAACTTAAATAATCATCAATAGGGAAAAGGTTAAATAAACCATGGTACATCTGCACAATGGAATCCTATAAAGACATTAAATATAATAAAGTAATTTCATATTGACTTGAACAGAAAGATTTTTTTATGATATAAAAGTTGAAAAAGATTATAAATTGATATGTCTAGTATTATTCACTTTTGTAAAATATACAAATATGTGTAGATATATTTAAGAAAATATACATTCTAAAAGTATGAAGAACTTAATGAGGTGATTTTTTTCCTATTTTTTTACCTACATGTCCTAAAATTTCTACAATAACAGTATTCTATATCTTTTATAAGAATGAAGTTATTTCTTAAAGAAAAAGACCCATGGATTTCAGTTGCCATCATAATATGATGTAAGTGATGCAAATGTAAATCTAGTAGGATAGTGCTTAATAGTTCTATTACTAGTTAATAGAATATAGTACTGAGGACTTGGAAGGCATAGCTCATTGTTCACAACACTACCTTCCAGTCCGGATTCTAATTGTTGAGCGTGACATTGATAAACTAAAGCTCATCCAGAGAAGTGTTCCCAGGAGCACGAATGGCCAAGAATCCTGTCCTTGAGGAACGACTGATGAAACTGAGATATTTATCCCTGACACCAGACCCCACGGGGCCAGCATGGTGGCTGGCATCGATCACAAAAAGGGCTAACTTGTGGGAAAAAAAGATCTGGATCATTCTATATAGCTTTAGAGAACCAGTGAATGGAAGTATAAATAAGTCGAGATTTTCACTTACAACAGAAGAAGGAATAGGAGGAAAAGATAGAGAAAGGGAAGGAGGGAAAGAAGGAAAAGAATCTCCTAACAATTCAAACTTTTTGAAAACTGAATAGGCCAAAGTGGTAAGCTAGCTCATCATTGAAAATGTGCAAAGTGCAGCTCAGGTCCACCTGTCAGGAAGAGTATAGCAGGGCTTCTTGTATTGGGGACAATCCCTAATGTTCTTTCCAACTCTAAGGTGTTATGAAAATTCACTCCCCTGATTCACTCCAATATACAGAACAGATGACAGGAAATAAATCAAATGCTTGGGTTCTATAACCCACAGAAATAAGGATAACTTAATTCCCTTGAGTGCAGCATGACTTATTCAGAGCATTCACATTTCAGCATTTTTTTCTGTAGAGTTTGAAGAAATTGTTATGAAAATGTTGAGTGCATGAGAAGTGAATGTCACTTAAAGTGATAATTCTCTCATGTTTCCACACTGTAGTAATAACAGCCTCTTGTCCATGTTCCAGATCTAATTCATGACAAAGAAAGTTAGCTTGAGGATTTGGGAACTGCATGGTCCTTCAGCTGAGGAGGTTCCTAGCTGTAATCCTTTCATAAGGAGTTTTTCTCACACAAAAAGTTATCTCACTACTGTGACTCTGTTTCACCTGCTGAGAATGAATGGAATACCAACTTATCTCTCACAAATATAAGGATGAATAATAATAATAAATTATACTATTTAACTAGAATATATTAAACTATAATAAAGCATATTTTGTTAGCACAATAAATAATGTTATAGGATAGGAAATAATAAAATAAGAATAAAGAGAATAATATTATAATGCTAACAGAATACATATTATTCATAATATATAATATAATATGTATTCTATATAATAATATAGAATAATATTAATAAAATAAGCCCATATAGAATCATACATCAGCCATTATGATTGTTTCTGTGTATGTGATTGCTACATAACAGTGCCTCATGAAAACACCATATGCACATTTCAGCATCCCCTAGAAGAGTGTGGTCCTTTGTCAGGAAGAGTTCCCTATGTCCCATGAGTTCTCTTGCACAGGGTTGGGCGAACAAGTAGGGTGCAGTGGGTCAAGGTCAGAGTCCCATGATCCCATCAGACAGAAGCACCAGAATGCAGAGCTTTGTGTGCCCACTGAGAAAGACCACAGTCATTCCCTAGGGCACTGATCCTAAAAGGGGATAAAAGGTAACACTTCTAAGTGAAAAACAGCTGGTCATCAGATTGATCCCCAATCCAAACCAAGGTAAAAGTAGCCCATGAAGCTCTGGATGTTATCCATGAAAACTCTAGTCAAAGTTCAGATGATGATGTAGAAGCCCCAAAGACATTAGTGTCTCTCCAAGGACTAGATTGAACTGTTATTCTAAGTCTTGTCTATTTGACATTTACTAAGTGTTTACAATGGCAGACACTGTGAAAGTCTTTACATATGTATTTAGTCATCACAAGAACTCTATTAGGTGGGAACTACTATTTTCCAGTTTTACAGATAAGAGGAATGAGGTTTCAGTAATTTTCACAAAGCCAAGAGGCTAACCCAGGGCTTTCTGACACCAAACTCTATACTAAATACCCCCTCCAAAAGGTGAATTGGTCAGTGATGAAACTATGTCACTAATTCAGAGCTGCTTATAGTTTGGGATTTGGATAATGGGAAATATATGAATTTGTACTGTCATTTCCAGCTCAGATTCCTCATGCTCAGGCAGCTCCCTGGATGCTTCCTGCACATGTCATTAATTCCAACTGCTCAGAAGTTTAATCTATTTACAAAGATTCATTGAGAACCTACTAAGTTCAGGATGCTGTGCTGGGTCTTGGGAGGCCTCAGTAAGAACAAGACATGCATCTTCCCCTGAAAAGGCTCATTACAGTCTAGTGGGGATAAGATATATGCAAGGAACTGAATAAAGGTAAAACAGCACAGACAGCAAAAGAGAAGCTGGAAAAGGTAAGAGTGCTTCCAGGTCCAGGAATAGGAAAAAGGAAAGCCAAGAAAGACACAGCTCCAGGTAGGGAAAATAGCATGGTCAAAGGCATATGTATGGAGAGTAAAGGTTTGGGCTAAAATGAAAAGTACATGAGTGAGAGTAATGAGAAATAAGTTTCTAGAGATAGGTTTGAACCCAATCTTAAAGAGCCCAGATTTTAAAAGTGAGGGTTTTGGACATTATTTTATGAGCCATAGCTAAGAAATTCAACATTAAAATATGATTATAACATGAGGAACTTAACTTTCTATGTTTAAAAAAATGGGTCTAATGCCAAGTAATAAACTTCAATCAAATTTACATGAATTCCCTGTGGTTTACCCCTATAAGAGACTTAGATTTTTTTCCAGGTTTTTATTTGTTTTCATTTTTTACTCATAGCAAACACTCTTTTTAAGGTAACCAAATGTATAAATGTTACTTTATAAAAAAAAAAAAGATTGATGATTTTACTTTATAAAAAAAAAAAGATTGATGATTGAAGAAAAGAACCACCAAAAAGTCCACCAAAACTCTGATGAACTTTGTTTATACTTTGTTTATACACCCTTTAAAATCCACATAGGAGATAGTACCACATAGGTCATAGTACCAAAGTCTCAATGAGCTCACCATATTATATGTTTTTAAATTTTTGGTGTATTAGCTCAGCTAATTTTAATAGAAACTCAGTTGACCTGAGGAACAAAACCAGGGATACGTTAACTTGACACAAAAGTGATGCTGCAGCAGACAACCCCATTTCATTCTCATAGGACAGCTCATTTTGGCAGCAGGTTGCACCCAGGTTAAGAACATGCACAGTTTTACGCCAGATCCACATGCCCAAGAACATACAGAGACCAGCACAGCAAGCTCATTGCCAAGGTAAGGGGCATAAGAAGGGAAAGTGTCAGCATAGGTAGGTCCAGTGCTAGAGTGCTAGAAAGAGCTTCAGGATAAAAACAGCTTTCCAATCTAACCCATATATGGTGATGCTTCCTGGCTCTCTCCAGGGGAGTTCTATACAAATAGTTGGGCCAGAAGGTAGTTATACCCAAATGTCTTAATTTAATTGTTCAACTGAGCCAGAATCTGTCTTCCCTGTAAAATAGAAGCAGCCATTTATGTATTTAGTATCCATTTCTTTGGGGCTTCTCCAGGGTTTCTAGGGGTTTTAGTAAGTGCTTTTTAAGCAATATTTATGATAAACAGCTAATCAGTCAACTAACCAACAGAATTTACTTCTTCACTTATTTATTCAGAAAATTTAGTGAGTATCCACTATATACAGGCACTGGACGCTGAGGTTATAATGATGAAAAATATAATCAGTACTTCCTCTCAAGGTTATAGTCTAACAGGAAAAATTACATCAAGTATCTGTTCTTTCCTGTTACATGCAAAAACTGTGGGTGCGTTAGTTGAGGAGATGCAGAAAGGGAGGAAGAGAGGGAGGAAGGAAGGAAAAAATAATACACCATGATATTGTCCTGACCTCAAGATTTTTTCAACCTAGTTGGAGACACAGACATAAAATCAACAAAAATGAAACATCATAAACTTGGGAATGAAAGTTTCACCTTCAGAGAGATCACACGCACACGCACACACACATGCACACACGAGGTTTGAACTTTAGTATCATCTCGGTAATGTTTCAACAATTTTCCCTGTCAGTGAGGGAATTTGTCTGAAAAAGTCCCAATTAATGAGTCTTCCTCTGAAATCTGAGTTGAAATGCTAAAAGGGCTCTCCATGCTGGCACAAGGCAATTTGTACACATTTGAGAAATGATTCTGTAAAGAGAAGCTTCAAGAACATCATTGCATTTGGAGCACACCTGATGGGGAGCCAACTGTTGGGCATTATTAGATGATACCTCAGCAGCCGATGAGGTTTGAACGTGTAATTATTGTATTCAGATTCTGCCAAAATTCTACATTGGCCCTGGTTCATTTGCTTTCCTAGTGTAACAGTGACTTTCTGTTGGTGACTGTGAAGCACAGAATCAAGATGTCCCCTTGAAGATAAACAGAAAATGCCCCTCTCCCCCTAATGAATTCTTAAAAATGCAGAAAACATAAACATGAGCCATTACGATATATGTATCATATGTTAAAACACAGAAAACTGGCGTGAAAATAGGTTACCTCTTGAAATCACAGTTTTTGTTAAAGCAATTTTTTTAGACAATAGAGTTATGACTCTAATAGCACAAAACCAAGGGTAACAGAATATGCCAATTCTTTATTATCTAAAATGAATTGACAAACTTGGACTGATAGAAAGATATTTCTGCAATCTCTGTAGATAAATTCATCTCAGGGTGCACACCCTATGTGGCCACAACTAAAACAGTGGTTGGCACTTCTTAGGAAAGGCTTAGTAAATATTTGTTGACTGAATGGATGATTTGAGTGAATGAATAAGTAAATGAATGCTTGCAAAGGCCCTCTGAATGAAAGGAGCTTGGGAGGTTCCTTTTTACAAAGCAGAGTGAGCAAGGGAGAGAGTACTGTGAGACAAGGGTGAAGATGAAAACAAGGCCCGGGTAACCCAGCATCCTGTGCGCCGTGGTAAAGAGGTGGACTGTACTCTTGGTAACATTGGGAAGCTTCTGATGAACTTGTAGCAGTACAATGACTTGATTTGTGCTTTAACTCTGATAACCACAGTTAGAATTAGAATATAGTTAGGACAGAATATAAAGGACAAGTAGAGAGTTACGGTGACTGGGACCACGTGGGGTTGGTACAGGAAAAGTAGATGGATCCAAGACATTTTAGAGGAAGAGTCAAGGATGACCACCAGATTTCTGCTCTAGTGACCGGGTGGATAAGGAAACCGTTTGCCAGGATGGAGAAGACTGGATAGAGCCACGTTTGGAGGGGAAACTCGAGAGCTCAGTGTTGATGCTAAGTTTAAGTTGCCTGTGAGACACTCAAAGGGAGATGACAAGAAGGCAGTTACATATGAACCCCGAGCCCTGAAGAAATATCCAACTAAAGATAAAAAGTTTGGAGTCATCAGCATAGAGATGATACTTAAAATCATGGAAAGGATCACATCATCAAGGGAGAGAGTAAAGACATGAAGAAGATCCAGGATCCAGCCCTGAGGACCTCCAGTAGGGGTTGATTAGAGCAGAGAGGCCAGCTAGGAAGGCAGAAAATCAGGAAAGGGTGGTGGTGTCACAAAACCCAAGGAAGGAGAATTTTATGAGAAGGAAGGCACAAACAACTAGGTGGAAGGCAAGTAACCAGACATTGGAAAAACGTTTCATTGGCTTCCGCACAGTCACTAGCAACTCTAGCAAAAACCAGGTGGGAACACAAAGGGCAATGAGAAAGAGGACATTGCATTGTAGACCATTCTTCCTAGAGCCATGAACTTACCTCCATATTTCCAAAAATTCTCTCACCTGTTTTATTTTTAAAAGCAAACAAACAATTTCATATATGCTACCAAAACTGACAGACCACTTACCATAAAATAGTTTCAGCCATTAAAAAGAAGAATTAAATGAAAAAAACTGAGAGTTGAACAAAAGATAAAACAAAGAAAAGAAACATATATGTTGAAAAACAAAGTGTGAAAAGAATACATAATAATAAATTATGAAGGAATACACAGCAAATTGACAATCACGATTACCTTCGAGGGGAGGACGTGAGGTATTTTCATTCCTCCATTATGTATTTGTGTGATATAAATTTTATACAGGCATGAGTTATTTTTATAATTTGAAAAAAATAAGTTCTGTTTTATATTGTTTTGTTTTCTAGTGAATACAGAGACTAAACAAAACACTGTTTCCAAAAAAGTGGCCATAATTTAAAGGGCTTTTTTTTGGCCCTGAAGCATTATTTTTCTGATTAGCATTTATTTTAACATTTTGTTTTGTTTCACGTGTCTTTGCATTTGCTTTCTTTAAATGAAAAAAGCTACTTTTTCAGGGCAGTTTGAAAATGCACAGCAGTGTTGGCATAGAGCAAGATGCTTTCTCCATGGTACTTTTTTTTTTTTTCCCATGGTACTTTAAATGTTGTCATTTTGTTCATCTCTAGTCACATCCAATGATTTAAATTCAGTCTGTCTTAATGTTTCCAATCCAGATGAGCGCTCAAGCTCACTCTTAACCCAATCATAACTGAAGCACAAATTTCATTGGTCGATATATTGCGACCTAAAAGGGCTTAAACGTTCTAACAGCTCTGTAGAGGGAAAGACCCTCCATTTTGCCAGAGAGCAGCAGGGTTTGGTTAGGGCTCATCATAAAACATTCAATAAGGGAAATCTTCCAAATGTCAGTCATCAACTTCCAAACTTTCCACCAAAAAAGAAATATACCTCAGCGCAGAGTAGTATCTGACCTGATAAGTGCCACCATGCCACCACAGAGAGAAGGCTGTCTTCAAATGTAAGTTTAAATTCTCTTCCTTCTGTTTCTGCTTTTATGGTGAGTGTTTGATTGGTTTACTTTCTTTATTCTAATAAATTACCAATAAGTAATTTGAGGAATGCAGTGTTCTCAAAGCAAGGTCAGGCAATTTGGGATAGTCTTACAACAGCTGATACATCAAAAGATCTGAAACTAGAGTATGTCAAAGCCATGTTTATACATCTAACGTGTGTATCCAGCCAACTAGACAATGCTGCACAGAGGTTTTCTTCCTTAACCCTCTGGGTAACAGCTGGTTTCCAAGGAGGAAATTTCATTATTCTGGCGTATGTGTTCAACTATAGGCCCTGCTTGGCTTGTAAACTTGTCATTTTGAGTCTGGGTTCTATGTTTGTTGCTGAAATAAATACAGGGACAACAAATCTATGTGCTGAGAACCCAGAGTAGAAATAGTTTTCCTTTCATTTGCTCCGACTCACCATCCAATCAGCGCCACTGACCTACTGAACTGATGGGAGGGAACACAAAACGAAGAAGATGATCAGTTAGCTCTGTGCCCTTCACGATCCTAAAGATGTCAGTCAGGACACGCTCCAATTCCTATCTCTTCCCGGACACATAATTTTTCTATTACCGAACACATTGTCTATCTTATTTTTATAATCCAAAATAAAACTGACTGGTTTTTTTCTATCGATTTGCAAAATATATCTAATTCCACCTGCCTACCAAACATCTGTGCACCTTACATTTTTTCTCTCATTGTTCTGTTTTACATTTATATAATTTCCTGACCCACTCAAAAAACAACACCCCCCCCCCAAAAAAAACCTCTGGGGAGTCAATCATTCAATTGTTCACATGCCAGGTTATTGTTACCAGTCTGGGAGAAATATAAAATACTATTTTATTAATAATTAAAAGAGACTTAGAGCTCAAATATCACAGCTTCCTCATTCTACAAATAAGTAGATGACTAAGCCAGTGATACGTGGTGACCCAATCAGATCACAGAGAGGTGGCTCTAACTAACCTAGAACTGCTAATGGCAAAGCACTGGAAAATTTTATTTCCATGCACCAGTCAATAATAACAGCACTAAAGGAAGCATCACACTGGCTTCGTATTATCATTCTCTGGGACTCTTTGTCTTGCCAGTAGATTGTAACATTCGGGAAAGAGGGGACCATGGTGTGTTCGTTTTATCACAGCAGCACATCTTGAACATAACGCTGCTTAGGAACTAGTTGCCATCTTCAGTGTGTTTGCTGGCTTTGTAGTTGGCCTCGTGGTAACAAGATGGTTTTTCAGTAACTAGCACCACTTGCAAACACAACTGTGCCCTGCAGAAGGCCTGGCTCTTCCTCTGCATCTCCACTTTCCTAAAAGCACACCCAGCAGACCCCTGTCACATCACATTGGCCACAGCTGGGTCACCATGTCAGATCTGTGAACTCACCCACATCTGTGTAACACACTGCGTAACAGCATGAAAGCTTGTTTATATAGACACAGAAACAAAAATGCAAGCTGCAAGGTTCTGTGTATATTATAATTCAGATTTATAAAAGTTGGCCCAAAAAAAGACCTGGAATATACACTAATTAAAATAGCTTTGTTAGGTGGGATAAAGGTTCTTTTTCCTTCTTGTCACTTTCTTCCTTAATATTATAAGATTGTTTTAGAATTTGTTTTATCTGATAAACTTCAATATTCCAATACGTAGCCCAGTTTAACTCGACACAAAACTTGGACCTCTGATCTCTCCCTTCAGCACTGAGTACCTGGGGATCTGGATGGTCTTTCCCAGGGCAGGTGTGTCCCAGAAGAAGCTGGAGGTAAGCTCCCTGGATGGCAAGCGCTGACAGCAACTTTACTTTTCTGGTCACTGTCCAATGAGAGAGAACTGAGGGTCGCTGAGATAAGTGGGGACAGGTCACATCACACTATTTGTGGAAAGCTGAGAAGGATGGCAGGGTTAGGAAGAGGTCTCAGTCACCCTTGTGACTTCCCTATAGTCTCCTCAGATGCTGACTTCCAAAGGAGAGTGGTGACACTCCATCAGATGACACAGGCACCTCACACACCACGTGGTGTGATGTGATAAGAAGAACAGGAACACACAGAGCAGGTCAAATAAGCAGCCCACGCCTGCTGGGACACGCTCATTGCAAGCGAAGAAGCAAAGGAAGAGAGATCAAAGCCATGAAACTTTACAATATTGGCTGTTGGATGATTTTCAAGACTGGGAGCTTATACTGTTTGTTTTATAAAACTTCCTTCTTATAAGTTGTGGCCAGGAAACTTAAAAATGAGAATACAGTGCCAGGCTACCGGGGCAACTCAGGATAGAAATGTTCTAAAGCTCATGGATGGGCTTTAGAACAAGCCCAAGTGAACCCTCCCCAAACAGAGCTGCACCATGGGCTTCTGAAAAGCTCAACCCATTTGCCATCCTTCTTAAAGTCCTCCAACAGGTGCACAGTACTAAGATTGAATCTACTAACTAATTTATAGTAAACAAGCATTGCTTTCTAAAGGTACAAGATGTTTGATATTGCGTATCAGGAAATAATAAATTAAAAGCATTAAATAATCACCACAAATGAAAATGAATTTTTTTAATATATATTCTACTGACCTCATAAGAAATACAAATTAAGATGACACCAATGTTTTTCATTTACTATATTAAAAATATATATTTAACAATATTAAATGCCAGAGAAGATGTGAAACTGTAATTGATACTTTGGTGCTCATAGCCATGTAAATTAGAATTGCTTTTATGGAGAGTAATTCGGCATAAAAAGAAAATGATCATTCTGTTGGAAAAGGCAAACCCATTGCAGAAATCTAATTCAAGAAATAATCCAAATTGCAGAAAAATCTGTATGCTCAAAGATGTTTGTCATCGTATTATTTACATTAACCTAAATGCTTGGGAGTCATTAAAATTAATCATAAAATATAACATCAATGAACTCTTGTGCTACTGTTGTAAACTGCAGTGATGAAGACTATGCTGAAGCACAGAGAAAACATAATTTAACTCACACTTTCGTTTTGAAATACAGAGAAAATGCAATATCTTTATTTTGTCTACAATTAATTTGGTCATCCTACGGAACTCCCACTCATTGATTAAAATGAGAAAAAAAATAACTTTTTTCTATTCTGTCCAGTTCTGAGATTTTGTCCAATGTAATAATTTAATAATAACAATGATAATATTCCCTTCAGGTTTTATTCAGGCTTTCTTGGATAAAATTTCTTGCTCTCAGCCAGCCTGTTTCTCTCTATAAGAGAATGGACTGGGGTATATGGTGGCAATGAAGGGAGCAAATGGGGCCCCTAGCCTTGGCTGGACCTTCCTTAACTGCTGCCTCGCCTCTTCTGCTCTCTACGCTGCCCTGCTTGCATTCATGGATGAGATCTGCCCCTGGTGTAACACGTAGCCTGGTCTCTCTTATTTCACTGCATTAGGATCCCCTGGGTAATCTGGCCTCACCTCAGTGGGCACCACTGCAGAACTCTGAGCCTCAGCTGGGTCCCCACCCAGCCCACTGGCCTAGTCTGCATCCCAGCCTCTGCCGTGAGTGGGGCTGTGGCAAGCCCGCTGGTCGTGTTTCAGTATCTGTGCTGCATAGCAACTACTGCCCCAAAGGTTAATCTTGTTTCAGCATCTGTGCTGCATAGCAACTATTCCCCCAAATGTTAATCTCAGCTCCCTGCCCTTTGCTGGAGCATCTTGCACTACTTTTCTCTCTGGCTATAGCCAAGGGGAGAAAAGGCAATAACCCCCTTCTTTCTGCTCAGGATTACCCTGAAGAATGTATCTCCACTACTAACCTAGAAAAAGGAGCTCAGGAAACATATCTGAACGCTTTGTCCTTTCATTCCCTTTCTCTCCCTCCCTCGCTCCCTCCCTCTCGCTCCCTCCCTCCCTCCCTCTCTCTCTCTCTCTCTCTCTCTCTCTCTCTCTCTCTCTCTCTCTCTCTCGCTCTCTCTCTCCTGCTCATACCTCCCACAGTCCCACAGTCTCCTGAGCCCAGAAAGGTTTACCTTTTCCTTTACTGTCCCTAAAATATACCTTCTTTCTTCTAATTCCCAATTGAGGCTTAGGGGTTGGCAGGAATGCCTCCACTATACAGTTGGAGAACACTGCGAGCTAAATCTTCCAGATTCACTTGTCGATGTGCTGGCGGGGGGGTTGGGGGGAGGTGGACACACAGAGAGTGAGGGGAGCTAGAGAATGTAATCAGTCTCTCACTGTTCTTGACCTATTGCAAAATTCTATTTTGAATGTCAAACCAAAATATGACCTTCAGCTTTCAGCTAAGATCCTTTATCCTTGAATATCAAAAACCCAATTCAAACGTGCTTCAACAGGGCTTCCCTGGTGGTGCAGTGGTTAAGAATCCATGTGCCAATACAGGGGACATGTGTTCGAGCCCTGGTCCAGGAAGATCCCACATGCCGCAGAGCAACTAAGCCCGTGCGCCACAACCACTGAGCCTGTGCTCTAGAGCCCACGAGCCACAACTGCTGAAGCCCATGCACCTAGAGCCCATACTCTGCAACAAGAGAAGCCACCGCAATGAGAAGCCTGTGCACCGCAACAAAGAGTAGCCACCGCTCACCGCAACTAGAGAAAGTCCGCTCACAGCAACAAAGACCCAACGCAGCCAAAAATAAATAAATAAATAAATTTATAAAATAAAAAAACAGATGTGCTTCAACAGTGAAGAAGCCAGAGGTTTCAGAGGTAATTGATTTAGTGGCTCATCAACACCATCCTAGGTTTCTTTCATAACTTGGGTCTGCCATCCACAGGTACAACGCTGGACATGATATAAAAGGACCATTTCTTCTGGTATCTTCATAAGAGCAAGAAAAGACTCCCCACCATCACACCTTATGAGGCAGACTAAGGATTGACTCCTAAGCCACAGATTGGGTCACCCTCCCCTGAATCATGTAAGGGAAGACAATACCCGGACAAAATCAGGGTTCTGTTAGCAAAGAAGATTGGTGAAATAGACATGGAGTAAGCAACCAACAAGCGTCTGGCCTTCTGGCTTGGGGCCTGGCATTTATTCTGTAGCAACCTCAGACTTTCATGTGCCTAGGGAAGTTAGGCACAAAAGTTGGGTACCCATTAAAGCAAAACAAGAGAAAAGGATGTTGAATATTTTTAAATTATAATCCCTGTTGCATGTTTATAACAGAATGTTTAGTGACAAAAGCCAGTTGACTACAACTAAAACTGTGCTTAAAAATACATTTTAATATGAGAAATAAAATACATCAAAATAATAATAGGGATTGTAGTTGAGGTCTTGGGACTGTTGGTGCCTTTTCCCCTAATTTTTAAGTCTTCTATAATATGAACAAATTTCTTATATGATATCAATATTTTAATTATAAGAACTCCAAACTCCATTTATATAAATTCTTTTAAAATTCTCATCACCATTGTCCTCCAGCTTTCTTTATTGGAACATCCAAAATAATCTGTAAAGTCTGTCCATATTCATCTTACATATGAGGCACAAATACTCTCCATGAACAGGATACTTAAACAAAATAGCCCTCTGTCATAACTGTGTGCTCACTGCATCAAAACTTGCCTTTAAAAGTATTCCTTCATTAAATCTGGAGCAGTTATTTCTACAATTTTTCCCACGACCACACACACAAAAAAATTGTAATTATTTCCTATTTTTCAAGGCACTTTCTAATGTGAACAACAGTGACACAGAAACATTTAAGCTACCATTTCTGAGATAATATCCACCCTTAAAAGGGAACTCCTAATTCTCTCTATCTCCCGATTTCCTTAAGCCCAAGAGTTAGCTTGGCTTCCCCAGTAGTTAATATTTTCTTTGAAATATTTAGGAGATTTTACCATTAGGCCAACTCTCATTTATGCAGAAGCTGATCCTGAATATATTGTGTTGTCCTGCCCTGCAGCCGCCCGGCCATCCATCCTGCTGGGCTTCCCCACTAACTGCTGCTATTTGCATGCCTTCCCCCATTGGTTGTGGGTATTGCCAAATATCTGCAAATCAACCTGTAATTTGCTTTCTTCTATCATTTCCAACCTATATAAGTTATTGGCATAAAAATTAGTGAACTGAATAGTGGCTATTGCACCTTCATTCATATCTTCCTCGCCACAATTCTAGAGTAGAAGAGCCTTGGGAAAGGTGACACAGTTGCTTTCTCTCTATATAACACTTGCTAATTTCTCCATTAAGAGACAATTTCACTAAAATTTCTTTCTAATTCTATTTTTTGTTTTCCTTCCAATTAACCCTCTAACCTATATGTAGTCAGCGTTCTGCAGAGAAACAGAACGAGTAGGGCGCATGTGAGTGTATGTGTGTGGGTGTGTGTGGTGTGTTTAGTTTATTATAAGGAATTGGCTCATGAGATTATGGAAGCTGACAAGTCCCAAGATCTGCAGACAACAAGCTGGAGAGCCCATGGTGTATTCCAGTCTGATAACCTGCAGGCTTGAGACATAAAAAGAGTCCATGTTTCAGTTAGAGTCTAAAGGCAGGAAAGAACTGGTGTCCCAGCTTGAGGCTGTCAGGCAGGCGGAGTTCCTTCCTACAAAAGGAAAGGTCAGCTTTTTTGTTCTACTTGGACTATTGACTGATTGGGTAAGGCCCACCCACCTATGGAGGGTGATCTGCTTTACTCAGTTTATTGATTCAAATGTTAATCTCATCCAAGAAAACACCTGCACAGACACACCCAGAATAATCCTTGAGCAAATATCTGGAACCCTGTGGCCTAGTCAAGTTGACACATAACCATCACAGAAGCCAAGGTTGCTTTTTTAAATAACTCTTTTGGTTTACCTCCTCCTCATCAGACTATAATTTTTTAAACTGCTTGCATATTGATTTCCATTTATCTTCAACTACCTTGCCCTGTTGCTTCTTTTTTTCCATTTAGATATCACCACTATGAGTTTCTTCTTCTGCAGATTCTTAATGGGGTAATGTCAGTATAAAACTTAGAAAATCTCACATTTTTTTGGTTTTTAAGCAGTAAGAGCTATTACTGTTAATACCACAGAGCAGTAAATGTGAAAGCATCTTTAAAACTTTTCTTGCTTCTTAGACAAAAAAAAAAAAAAAAAAAAAAAACCAGATGTTCATGTTAACTAAATATCATGGACAATGTTTTCAATGAATTGAAAGCCTACTCTTTGTGAGAAAGGAATATAAAAATATGTGCAATTCCTCACAAATAAGATCTTTACAAAAACTGGGGAAAAAAAACATTCTTTTAATCTTACAATGTTTGGGACTTCCCTAGTGGTGCAGTGGTCAAGAATCCACCTGTTAATGCAAAATGTGAAAGCATCTTTAAAACTTTTCTTGCTTCTTAGACAAAAAAAAAAAAAAAAAAAAAAAAACCAGATGTTCATGTTAACTAAATATCATGGACAATGTTTTCAATGAATTGAAAGCCTACTCTTTGTGAGAAAGGAATATAAAAATATGTGCAATTCCTCACAAATAAGATCTTTACAAAAACTGGGGAAAAAAAACATTCTTTTAATCTTACAATGTTTGGGACTTCCCTAGTGGTGCAGTGGTCAAGAATCCACCTGTCAATGCAGGGGACATGGGTTTGAGCCCTGGTCCAGGAAGATCCCACATGCCACAGAGCAACTAAGCCCGTGCACCACAACTACTGAGCCCATGTGCCACAACTACTGAAGCCTGCACCTAGAGCCCATGCTCTGCAGCAAGAGAAGCCACCGCAGTGAGAAGCCCATGCACCACGATGAAGAGTAGCCCCCGCTCGCCACAACTAGAATAGCCCCCACTCGTGTGCAGCAACAGAGACCCAATGCAACCAAAAATAAAAATTAATTTTTTAGAAAATCTCATAATGTGTACTTCACCACCTGTATAGATAAGAAATTTCCCTTTATTGTTCATGAATCTTGTAAACATACACTGATTTGGGCTGTACTGAAAAATACAAGCACAAAATATTATATGCTACTTCTTGGGAACTTCCTTCTGTGGAATGGAACAAATACTGAACCAAATTAAAATCCTGAAAAGGACACTGGCCATATCAAATGCGGGAGACTGTTTGCAAAAATGGCTGCAATCGTTCCCTTCCCTATCTTTGCCTTTGGTAGTCACATCTCACACTGACTCTGGAGTTGGCCATTTGACTTGCTTTGACCAATAGGATAATAGCAAACATGATACAAGCAGAGACTCAAAAAGTGGTTTCCTTGGGCTTCCCTGGTGGGGCAGTGGTTGCGAGTCCGCCTGCCGATGCAGGGGACGTGGGTTCGTGCCCCGGTTCGGGAGGATCCCACATGCCACGGAGCGGCTGGGCCCGTGAGCCATGGCCGCTGAGCCTGCGCGTCCGGAGCCTGTGCTCCGCAACGAGAGAGGCCACAACAGTGAGAGGCCCACGTACCACACACACACACACACACACACACACACACAAAAAGTGCTTGCCTTTTTCTGCTGCTTTTAGTAAATTGCAACTACCACAGTATAAGAAACGAAAGACACTCAGCCAAGTCAGCTCCCTCAGCTGTACAAAGTGCTTTCACTAAAGTTAAGGTCCCCCTGAAGCCCAGTACAGCTCCCATAGAAGAGAGAGGCGTAGCTCAGAATCACAGGTGAGACTTCTATTGAATGGAGTAGATCTGAATCGGAGTCTTAGAGAAACCCACAGAGATTTTAGCAGAGTTGTTTTGTTGCAAGTCATGTCAGCTGGGACTAACACGGACTGAGACACAAGTGAAGAGCCTCTGGGCCTCCAGCTTTCTATAAGAAAAAAAAAAGCAGACTCAGAAAGTGATGCAGTTGCCAACACCAGCCATTTCTTACAGAAATGAAAGACATCTTAAAGGGCGGAGCGGGGAGCTATGAAGAACAACGGACTCAGGAGCCACACCAGGGAGCAGAACCAGCCCTAATCAAGGATCATTCCACGATCCCAAAGGGAATGTGTCCTGGCAGCATGTGTTCAGTTGGATTTCAGAATTGCTGTGGACTATTATCAAGTTCTATGTGATTCCTGTTTTTTGCCTTTTGAACAGACATTTCCATTGTGGTTATCCTGGCTCTATCTCACAAGGCAGCTGTATAACTTATCTTTTTAGTTCATAGGTCCTTATATCAAGAGGATCTCCACGCAAAGAGCCTCATCTGGACCTGATGCGGATCACAAGATCTTAGACTCAAGCTTGGTGAATAATTAAGAAGAGAGTTTTGGGGTCCTGAGCTGGGAATATTTTACATAAGAGGAATGTGGATAACTGATAGCCAAAAGTCAGGCTATGGGTTGATTGTAATAATGGCCACAAGTTTTTTCCATTTCAGTATGTTCCTTTGCAATGCGACTGAAACTGAGTGGGACCCTGTGGGGCCCTCCCAGGTACAAATCCTTTCCATGTCCCCTATTTCTTGTTTGTAGGAAATAGGCTTCATTCAGCCTCCTTGAACTTCCCTGAGTTCCAAAGGGCAGATTCAAACAGTTCCTTATCAGGGAAGGGAGGGAATGCAGAGAGAAGGGAGGAGCAGTCAAGAAACAATAGTGCAGCCATGGGACAGGGTCCTGGTTCCTCCTGAAGGAATATACATAACAGTATCTTTGAGTTCTTCTGTAGGAACTAAGACCCCTACCCAGGTGGAGGATGGTAACTTCAGGCTGAGCACAAGATTCCTGGAGCACCACCCTGTTACCTCACCACCAACCAATCAGAAGAAAGAATGCACACAGTGGACGATAACAAAGACTCTGACTCCCTCCTCAAATGATTCTCCCCTTAAAAACTTTCATGGTCGAGGGGCTTCCCTGGTGGCGCAGTGGTTGAGAATCTGCCTTCTAATGCAGGGGACACGGGTTCGAGCCCTGGTCTGGGAGGATCCCACATGCCGCAGAGCAGCTGGGCCTGTGAGCCACAACTACTGAGCCTGCACGTCTGGAGCCTGTGCTCTGCAACAAGAGAGGCCGCGATAGTGAGAGGCCCGCGCACCACGATGAAGAGTGGCCCCTGCTTGCCACAACTAGAGAAAGCCCTCACACAGAAACAAAGACCCAACACAGCAAAAAAAAAATTAATTAATTAATAAACTCTAACCTTTAAAAAAAAAAAAAAAAACTTTCATGGTCGAGCAGAATCTTTGGAGTTGGTTTTTGGACACAAGTCTGCCATCTCCCCAGGTTGCCAGGCTCCTGAATAAAGCAACCTTTCCTTTCCAACCAACACTTGCCTCTTGAGTATTGGCTTTTGAGCAGCAAGCAGCTGGACCTGAGTTCAGTAGTATGACTATACAGTTACCCCCATTAAGAGGTAGACTCTACTTCTTCTCTCTTCAATCTGGGCCATTATTATTATTGTAATAATGTGGCCATTATTACAATCAAAGCATAGCCTGCCTTTTGGCCATCAGTTATTCACATTCCTCTCATGCAATCATATGATTGCTCTGGGAAATGATACTGGCAAATGTGACACAGCAGAGACAAAAATCATAGGGGCTTTCCCTCTTCCTTGCTGTGCTTTAAATCCTGAGTCCACCATGTGAACAAACCCAAGCGTGCATTCTGGAGGATTAGGGGTCATGTGGCCTCTAAGAAAATAGAGGAGAATTTTGTCATTGTGGAGAGAAGGGAGGTCAAGGGAGACTTTTTAGAGGGAGGGAATGTGAACTGTTTGAACCAGAAGGCATGTTGAAGTGTGGAAGTGAGATAATGAAGGAGGGATTACAAAGCAGGTGAGCAGCAGAATTTTAGGGGATCTTTCAAGGACCTATTTAGCTTCTCCTGAAATAGTCAGCAGAACCCTGCCTCATTCTGGGGAATAGTAAATACAGCCAGGCTTTACCCGCCCACCCTTCTTCAAGCCACAGCTGAGGACCCCTGGGATTCATGGTCCTGAGTTCCACAGTCACACCCAGATGGCCCTACTGGGTGAAACCACCCATCAACCTATCCAAGATCCTGAAACCCCTTCTCATGCATCTTCACTGAACTCCACTCATACCCATTTCCTGATGCCCGACTTCAACCCTGACCCTTACTCCAGCCTGATCTTCCCTGCCCTCCAAGGACAACCAGAGGCTGTTGCCCCAATTCTAGCCTTTGAACCTACCCCAAGTTCCCCAATTTCACCTGATGTTCAGACACCCAAATTTTGGCTTCCTGTGGGACTCAAGCTAATCTTTCTCTACATATGAATTCAGTTCAGCCAATGACTATCAAACACATGCTTTGTGAAAAGCCCTAGTCCCTGTGGTGCAGGATGATCAAGTAAAAGTTCCCGCTCTTGGGCAGCTTAGAGACGAAGCCAGGCACGTGTCATAGAAGCTGCAGTAGATTATCTGCAAAGATGGCGGCAACAATTCCTCCCATCCCTGGAGGCGGCCTCCTTTGGAATGAGACAGGTTCTCTCATCAATAAGTGGAGTCTGTTATTCCACTCCTTGAGTTCTGGCTGACCATTGACCGACTTTGACTGATAGAATGAGACAGAATGGCATTGTTTGATGTCTGAGCCACAGTATGAAGAGGCCTTGCAAACTGAGGTGTCATCCTCTTGGAAAGCAACACTACCATGTGAGGAAGCTCAAGCTGGCCTGCGGGAAGATAGGTCCACAGCTCTCAGAGAGAAGCCAGTCCAACTTAACACCCCCAGATAACTGCAGCAATATGGGTGGCCCCCAGAGAGACCAGCAGGAGAACCCCTCATTTAATGCCAGCTCAAATTGCTGACACACAGAATCATAAGCAAATAAAATGACTGTTGTTTTTAAACCACTAAACCCTGGGTGATTTGTTATACAACACGAGATAAACTTACAGAATTAAGGTAACTTACAGAAAAACATAGAGGGGGAAGAGATTAATTCTACCTGTGAAAACATCACTCACACTTTCTGCAGATAAGTGCATGTTTTTAACAGGTGTTTATTTACCCAAATAAGTAACTGACTGGCAGGATTTCAGGCTGAGTTACAAAGTGAAATAATGGGGCTGGAGGATCAACATTAACTAGAACGGTCCTACCTGGGAGCTAGCCTGGGTTGGGGAAGGATTTTTCTCTTCCCCTAAACTGCTCCTGATTTTCACAGCTTCTTCCCCATCTCACCACCAATTCTGGACTCACAATTTATTTTCAAGCCCTGGTGTATTGACAATGATGCCCATGTCAGTGAAAAGCAAGAAAGGACAGGATTAGAGTGGAGATTTCCTGTATAGAAGAATATCCATTTGATGTACATAAAAGACATGTATAGTTATTACTTCCATCAGGTAATAGCTTCCAAATAAAGTTTTTTCTGTTCTCTGCTAAAACTTGGTTTTCTATCTCAAGCACACAAAAGGGAGAGTACCTAGGGACTTCCCTCATGGCGCAGTGGTTAAGAATCTGCCTGCCAATGCAGGGGACACAGGTTCGAGCCCTGGTCTGGGAAGATCCCACATGCTGCGGAGCAACTAAGCCCGTGTACCACAACTACTGAGCCTGCGCTCTAGAGCCTGCGAGCCACAACTACTGAAGTTCGTGTGCCTAGAGCCCACGCACCGCAACGAAGAGTAGCCCCTGCTCACCACAACTAGAGAAAGCCCACATGCAGCAATGAAGACCCAATGCAGCCCAAACTAAATAAATAAATAACAAAAATTAAAAAGGGAGAGTACCTGCCATCTCCATCAACCAAATATGAAATGAATATTTAAAAGTTTGCAAAGCAAGAAAAAGTCATTATAGTCTATTCTTATACTCAGGTTTCAAACAATAAGCCCATTCTTCCCAGGAGTGAAAGAAGACCTACCACCGAAGATAATTAACACTACAAATAGTCCATGGAGATTGTGCAGGGTAAGATAAAAGCCCAAAATAGGAGCCATAACCCCCAAATCTAGGGCAGGACCAACACCATTTAATGACTAAAATTAATTGTAGCTGTGCCTCCCAGGAAGTGCTAGCCAGGATCTGGAGACCATAAATCTGAGATGAGCCACCTATAGCTTTCCTAAAGCAAGAAAGGTTGGTATACCATGAGTAAATTCTAGACAAAGGGAAAACAAATTACTAGATACAGTCTATGGGGAAAGGCAACATGGGTTCAAATCTCCCTAAGAGTAACATTTCAGACTTTCAGATTCAAGATGGAAACTTGAGCTCACAGATTGACCACTCATCCCCTAAATCCCACTGAAAGGACCAAGGAAGTCTAAAAAGTAAGACCTCTGCAACCAAGCAGGAATACAGGGAAGAGTGCCAACACAGAGTTAAAATGGAACTCTGAATTATGCAGCAGAATATGATCAGATTGAAATTAAAGTCCATTCGTACAGAAGAGCCAACCCCTTACACAGGGAAAGGAGGCTCCCCTGAGGAGCCAAGTTCTTTAACAAACCTTAATAGGGACTTAGGAACCAATTAGAACCCGTAACAACTGTGGGGCTCTCTAACAAAACATTTTTTTCCTCTCTCTTTCGTCTCCCCTTTCCGTCCTCCCACTGCTGTTTTCATTTGCTCATTTTTTTATTCAACAAATGTTTGTTGGACTTCCCTGGTGGCGCTGTGGTTAAGAATCTGCCTGCCAACGCAGGGAACACGGGTTCGAGCCCTGGTCTGGGAAGATCCCGCATGCTGTGGAACAACGAAGCCCGCGCACCACAACTACTGAGCCTGGGCTCTAGAGCCCGTGAGCCGCAACTACTGAGCCTGTGAGCCACAACTGCTGAAGCCCCTGAGCCTAGAGCCCGTGCTCCGCAACAAGAGAAGCCACCACAGTGAGAAGCCCACACACGGCAACGAAGAGTAGCCTCCGCTCACCACAGCTAGAGAAAGCCCGCGCGCAGCAACGAAGACCCAACGCAGCCAAAAATAAATAAATAAATACATTTATAAAAGAAAAAAGAAATATTTGTTGAGCACCTCTTCTGAATCAGGCACTGTTAAAGCACTGAAGATCCACGGGCTTCCCTGGTGGCGCAATGGTTGCGCGTCCGCCTGCCGATGCAGGGGAACCGGGTTCGCGCCCCGGTCCGGGAAGATCCCACATGCCGCGGAGCGGCTGGGCCCGTGAGCCATGGCCGCTGGGCCTGCGCGTCCGGAGCCTGTGCTCCGCAATGGAAGAGGCCGCAACAGAGGGAGGCCCGCATACCACAAAGGAAAAAAAAAAGCACTGAAGATCCAGTGATGGAAAAGGCAGACAAGGTTCAGGCTCTCTGGAGCAAATATTGTAAAAGGAGACAAACAATAAAAATACCAGAAAACACTGTATAATGATAAATGCTCTCAAAAAAATAAAAGAGTGATTTGGTAGATTTTCTGTGAGATATCCTTAGATTGGCTGCTCACAGAAAATTCTCTGAGAAGGTGACCTTTAAACTGATTATCAAGGAGTCAGCTATGCAGAGGTCAGAGGAAAGAGCATTCCAGGCAGAGGAAACAGGTGGTACAAAGGCCTGTGGCACAAAACAGCTAAGCAAGTGTACTGTCTCAGCCTAGACATCACTTCCTCCAGTGCATATTCCCAACCTGCCCACACACACAAGGGCAGATTCTAGCTGTTCTCAAAGCAATCCTGTTCTCCCTCACTCCAGTATTATCACACTCTATTAAGATTGCTTGCTAACTTGCCCATAGCCTCCTCTGGAGTTACTCCCTAATGGCAGTAACCATATTGTGTTCTCAGCACCCAGCAATGTCTAGACATGGAAGATACCTAAACAATATTATTTAGTGAATTAACTAATCACTATCTTATTCTAAGCCCAGTCCTCCTTCCACTGTAATATCAGAGAAGTGTTTGGGTTTTTTTTTTTCCTTTTTTTATGTCTACTTCTTCCATCTTAGATTTCCATCAGTTCATATCTGGATAATTAAATCTTTGTTCTCTGTATTAAGCTCTTATATATTGTTGAGAACAATGGAGAGATGCAGGTTGCCCAGTCTACTTTCATTTTTTAATTATCAAAAATAATCTCCCTAGTTTTCATAATTTTCCTCTGTCATCAACTCTGTAAACAGCAGTCAAAAATACCTCTATATACCTGTTTCTACCAACTCAATGACATCTTTCCCAAATGCCTCCTTCTGTTTTTTTTCCCTTCTTTTGATAAAGCCAGATCTCTGACTTTATTATTATGATTAGTCTGATTTTTAAATCCCCAGTCACTTTCCTCAGATAATCACTCCTTTATCATTCCACTCTGCTAGCAACTGCCTATATGTTGACTTTACCCTTGGTACATTAAATTCAAACTCATTCACTCTGTAGTCCCCAGACCAAGTAATGCCACATTCAAACATAGAAACCAGAGTGCTCCCAGGTGCCAGCTGTGATAAACACTGCAATCAATTCATTTGATTTTACTTTCCCAGGTTCCTAAGCTCATAACTTTTCTGCATATATGAGTATAATAAAAGAGGAGAATTTGCAGCGCCTACAGCACAGACACTCAGAAATGAGAAAGGGCAGCTGTCGCTCACAATCTCAGAGGTTGCACTGTCCAGTGGTCTCTGTGTTCCCATGAACCTCCACACACATGATCCTATTCAACTTTCATAGCACTGTGTGGTGTGTCTAAATGGTACTACTTAGGATCTCTATTCAAAAAAAAAAACAACAATGAAGCTCAGCAAGGTTAAGAGAATGACCAAATATGATTCATATTTGGTGGCATTTATTCATTTATTCAACAAATATTCATCAGCACCTACTATCTGCCAGGCCCTAGTCTAAGTGCTGGAGATAACACCATGGAACAAGGCAAACAGCATCCCTACTCTTGTGAAACACATTCTAGTGAAGAGAGACAGATTATTAAAAAGTAGTCAATCAATAAGATACTTTCACAAAATTCTAATTGCTATTTTAAATATACACACACATATATATATATATATCCTGATAGTGTGCCTGGACAGGGCTCGGAGGAGTGGTGCTACTTGAGATTGGGTGGTCAGAGACAACCTCCTTGAGGAGCTAAGCTGAGATCTATCTGCATGAAGAGGAGACAACCATGTGATGCTACAGGAAAAAAAGAGTTTCAGGCTTGGGGAGAACAAGTATATAGGCCTGGCTGGGAAGTGGTAGAGTTTAGTGTTTGAGTGATAAAGATAAGAGACTGGTTCAGAGGCCAAATAATTTGAGTCAACATCTCTGTAATTCTGTAGGTCTTTTCTTCATGGTCACAAGATGGCTGCTATGGTACCAGATATTATGTCTATATTCATGGCAGAAAGAATGGGGAAGGACCAGTGTGCTACATGTATCACCTCCTTTCAACAAGAAAGGGATAAAGAAAACCTTCTCAGAAACCCTCTAGCAAAATTCAATTTGGCATTATTGGCCTGAGTGGTTGACAAACATCCCCCCCCCACCAACCACCCATCTAGCAGGGAAGTAGGCTTGGAAAGCAGGGATTTTTCATAATTGGCTTTGATTAGTCTTGTTATATCAACTGGGAATATTGACACCATGGGAAAAAAATCAAAATTCTGTTGCTAAGAAGGGGAGGAAATGACTATTAGGTAGTCCATAATAGTGACTGCCATGATAGAGGAGAGAAGTAAAGATGAGGTCAGAGAAACTAGGAAGGACCAGATCATACTGGGCCTTGTAAGCCATGGTAAAGAGTTTAGATTTTTTTCTAAATACAATGTAAACCATGAAGTATCTAAGTAAAAACGTGACCTGACCCTATTTATATCTTTACAAGATGACTGTGTTGCCACATGAAAAATTAATTGTAGAAGATAAGAGTATAAACAAGGACTTAGAAGGCACTTGCAGTAAAACAGGCGAGGGACGATAGTGGCTTGACTAAGATAGCAGCAGTAGAGATGCAGAGGTGAATGAACTCAAAATATGTATTTTGGAGTTACTGTTGGGAGGACTTGCTGGCATATTAGGTGGGGGTTGAGACAGGAAAGAAAAAACGAAAGCTATGGTCTGAACCTCATAGATCCATTATAATAGCATTTACAAAAAAAAACTCTGAAAGGCCTGGAGAGAAAAAACGCAAGGGCTATACTTTATGTACATTAAGCCTGTGATGTCTGTTGGACATCTGAGTAGCAATCTCAGAGCACACTGTAGTGGATGCTATGATATGTCCCAGTTCCCTCATCAAGATCAAGGTACTAATTCCCTCACCAGCCAGGAATGATGGCTGCTCATAGCTGATAGTGAGTTTCTCCATAGACATTGCCCTTGGCCGAAGGAAATGGCTCCATCCAAGGTTATTCCCTCTCCTTGAGGATGGTCCACATCCAATAGTTGGTTGATGCAGGGGTGCAATGGCCTGACTCACTTGCCTCAGTTTGAAACTACTTTGAAGCATCATCCTGCACCAAGAGTTCCCCATGGAATTGGCTGAGGCCTTTGCTGTGACTGTGTTGTAGCTCATCTTCTCCCTCTGCCAAACCTGCTTCCTTCACTTCCTCACAAGAATTGTTCCCAAGATCACTCCCCAGTGAACTTCCTGCATATAAATCTCCGTCTCACAATCTGCTTCCCAGGAAACCCAACCTAAGACACATGGTGCCAGGAGCAACTGAGAAAGCAGAATCTAAAATGGGATCTTGAAGTTTGTCTACCTGCTAATTGGCTGGCGATAAAGACCCCATCACTGGTGGAAGGTGCAAGACTGAAGCCCCTGGCATTTGGTAGGAGTACAAATGTTAAAATCTTCACTGTAGTGAACCAGGATGGGATACTGGCAGAAGGGAATGCACTGACAGGTGTAGAAGTAGCTATTATAGGGACAATGGAATCAGATGGCAACTACTGAGTTTTATCAATATATTGGAGAAAGACAATGAAAAGCTGAGGGTGATTAATCACTAACTTAAGGTGAATTATGAAAATCAAAGATCCTAGTTGATAAGGTATAAACACATTTTTATCTGCAGCCAAAAGATAGAAGAAGTTAAGAATTAGTCTCAGGACTTAGTTACAAGGATAGCAGAGCTAAAGAGAAGGTTGAGTTCTCAACTCTGACAAGTTTCCTGTGCCAAAGTCAGAGCTTTGGGCAGGAAGATTCCTGAGAATTGAGATGTGGACATCTAGGCTGAAGCACTTTGAAACCTTAAAATCCCAGATTCCCCTACATAGGTGTCCCATTCCCCTGTGTTGAAGGTTAGAGCTCCCTCCCTGTGCAATTAATACAGAGGCCTGTACATTGCAAGACAATATGAGTGCCCCTTTCATGATCTTCCTCCAGCACCTCCCTTCCTAGTTAGTAATTAAGACCAGTGATCAAGATCAAGTCAAAATATAACCCAGCCAAAAAGTACTGGGTCTGTTAGAAGGACAGGCATCATACCCTGAAGGAACTACAGGACCTAGTCAACGTTTACCAGCAGGAGCCAGGAGCATATGTACAGGGTTGGATCCAGAAGGAGCTTGATTGGGAGATACTAGGGAATAGAACAGAAATTTGTAAAAGGAATATAGGATTTAACACCCTTGCAAGGACCCCAAGAGATGGGACAAACATGCTGCTGAGCTAGTTCTTGGATGCTTGGAAATATTGATGGTCCATACTAAGTGACATAGAAATGTCAGAATTGCTATGGCAGATGATAGGAAATGGATCTAAAGACTCAGAGAAGTGGACATGCCAGAGTGGATACACTATTAAGTTTAGGGAATCCATCAACCCTCTATGTTCTGTTGGAGGACCAGAAGGACACTCTACTTAAAGCAATAAGTAAAGCAGCAAAAATGCTGACTAGAGAAGGACCAGCATTGTTGAGAAGTTCAATGAAGGCTGTCCTTCATAAGCCAGGGCTAACAGAAAGAGGTACCACTACATAACCTTGCTCCCTAGTAGGAAAGAGGATGATGGAATCCCAAAATAATTGAGGCCAGGGAGCATACTTAACCATAAGCAGCAAGATAAATGGCATGGACAGATTAGGATCCAGGGGCCCGATGTGCACAGAAAAATGGGGATAGTTAATAGAACATACCATCCACAGCTCAAGACAAATAAGTGGCACGAGTATTTCTCAATCTATGAAATAAGAAAAATCAAGAACAGATAACCAGGAGGATTAGAGAAACTTTCCCATTAAACAGTTATGATCCCTTGTCTAACTAATTTCTGGATCTGAGCCTATTTTTTTCAGACCAGAACTAGAAGGAAATACTAGGTCCACAGGATGAAAATCCTGAAGCACCAAGGTAAGTGTATATGGTAATGATTACCCAGTCCTTTGCCAAATGGACCTATGATCATACACTTGGATAACCACACATTGGTTAACAAGAAATACCAAGATATTTTGAGGAATACTGGACACAGGCTCCAAGTGGACATTAATGCTTAGAGACCTGAAATGTCATAAGGACCCCACTATCAGAGAAGGGATGTAAAGAGGTCAGATAATAAATGCTTATATTCCAGGTCCACCTCATAATTAGTCCACTGGATCCAGAACACACTCTGTGGTCATTTTTCTGCACCCCCCTAAAAATATATAAACATAATAGTTGGCAGAATCCCCAAGTACACTGGTTTTTGGCCTCTGGAGTAAGAGATGTCATGTTGTGGGATGCCAAGTGGCAGCTTCTAAGCAATGCTCCCCAACTTGGCTAAGATAGTAAAATGAAAACAGTAGCATACCTGGAAGGAATAGTGGAGATTAGTGCCACCCTTAAAGACATAAAGGATACAGGTGTAGTCACCTGTATCATACCCCCATTTAATTCCTTGTTGCCTTCTACAGAAACTGGATGAATCCTGAAGAACGAAAGTGGACTGCTGCAAACTCAACCAAGTAGTGGTCACAGTTGCAGCTTGTTGTGTCATTGTATCATTATTAGAGCAGATGGAAAAAAAACCTCAGGTACCTTGGATCCAGGAATCTGGCAAGTGCAATTTTTTTCCATCTCTACTTAGAAGGATCAGGAAAAGTTTGTACTTATATGGGATATACAATAGTATACATTTATTATCTTGCCTCAGGGCTACATTAATGCTCACCATCAGTCATGATAGGGTCAAAGAGCCTTTACCATATAGACATGCTTCAAAACATCACATTAGTTCACTACACTAGTGGTATCATGTTAATTGTATCAGATGAGCAAAATGTGACTAGTTTCTGACATTGGACACCTTCCAGGCTAGAAGGGGCAGTAAATCATCTTGAATGGAGTCAATACTTACTCTAAGTATGGGTTTGCCATTTCTTCTGCAGGACATTAACCAGCACCATTATTTGAGCATCTGTATGGCACTCACAGAGTGTTTTTGATTCACCAACATAGGAGCCCACATTGTATCTCATTAGGCCAAAGAGCATACTTCACAGTAATGGAGGTATATCACATACTGTAGCATCTAAAAGCTGCTGGCATTATAAAACAATGGAATGGCTTTTGAAGACATAGCTGAAGTACCAGCTTTGAAATGATACCTAGTAAGGAAGGGGTACCATCCTCAAGGAAGCACTATTACCCTAAATCAGCCACAATTATATGGTGCTCTTTCCCTGACAGGTAGAATATGAGAGTTTGGGACTCAAGAGGCAAAAGTAGGAGTAGCCCCTCTCACCATCACTTCCAGCGATCCCTTTTAAAATTTGTGTCTCTTACAAATGTTAGGACTCTGGATCCCACAAGTTTAGAGGGAGAATACTTCCACCAGGGGACACAGCAAATTTTTATGAGTTTCAGGCATACAGCATTATAATTTGACATCTAGATACATTACAAAGCGATAACCACCACAAGTCTAGTTACCATCCATCACCATACAATTGACCCCCTTCACCCATTTCACCTACCCCTCCCCCTTCTCTTCTAGTAACCACTAATCTCTTCTCTGTATCCATGAGGGGGTTTTTTGTTTTATCTTGTTCTTTTCATTTGTGAAATCATTTGGAATTTGCCTTTTTTGTCTAACATATGACTCAACATAATACCTTCAAGGTCCATCCATGTTTTTGCAAATGGCAAGATTTCATTCTTTTGAATGGATGAGTAGTAGTCCATTGTGTATATACACCACATCTTCTATCCATTAATCCATTGATGGACACTTAGGGGTTTTTTTCCATATGTTGGCTATTGTAAATAACACTGAATAAACAAAGAGATGCATATATCTTTTCAAATTAGTGTTTTCATGTTCTTCAGATAAATACCTAGAAGTAGAACTGTGGGGCCATATGATGTTTCCATGGTTGACTACACCAATTTACACCAAACTGACTACACCAAATTGACTACACCAATTTACATTCCTACTACAGTGTACTAGGGTTCCCTTTTCTCCCCATCTTATTCAACATTTGTTATCTCTTCTCTTTTCAATAATAGCCATTCTAGCAAGTGTAAGGTAATAGCTCACTGTAATTTTGATTTGCATTTCCCTAAGAATTAGTGATATTAAACATCTTTTCATGTGCCTGCTGGTCATCTGTATGTCTTCCTTGGAAAAATGTCTATCCAGATCCTCTGCCCATTTTTTAATCAGGTTGTTTGTTTTTGTTATCGTTGAGGTGCATATATTTTGGATATTAACCTCTCATCATGTGTATTGTTTGAAAATATATTTTCCCACTCAGTAGGTTAACTTTTGGTTTTGATGATGGTTTCCTTCTCTGTGCAGAAACTTTTTAGTTTGATGTAGTCCCAGTTGTTTACTTTAGCTTTTGTTTCCCTTGTCTTTAGTCAGGTCCACAAAAACACTTAAGACTAATGTCAAGAAGTTTGCCACCTATGTTTTCTTCTAGGAATTTTATGGTTTCAGGTCTTGCATTCAAGTCTTTAATTCATTTTGAATTAATTTTTATGTGGTATAAGATAGTGGTCTAGTTTCATTCTTTTGTGCATGGCTGTCTAGTTCTCCCTGTACCATTTATTGAAGAGACTACCCTTTCTCTATTGTATGATGTTCTTTACACCTTTGTTGAAAATTAATTGTCCACATATACCTAGGTTTATTTCTGCACTCTCAGTTCTGTTCCATTGATCTATATGTTTGCTTCTGTGCAAGTATCATACTGTTTTGATTGCTATAGCTTTGTGGTATAGTTTGAAATCAGGGAGCATAATACCTCCATCCTTCTCATTCTTTCTCAAGACTGTTTTAGATTTTTTGTGGTTCCATAAAAATTTTAAAATTATTTGATCTAGGTCTGAGAAACATGCCATTGTAATTTGATAGGCATTACATTAAATCTGTAGATGGTTTTGGGTAGTATGGATATTTCAACAATGTGATTCTTCCAATCCATGAAAACAGAATATTTTTCCATTTATATGTGTATACTTCAATTTTTTTCAGCAGTGTCTCATAGTTTTTACAGGTCTTTCACTTCCTTGATTAAATTTATTCCAAGGTATTTTATTCTTTCTGATGCAATTGTAAATGGGATTGTTTTCTTAATTTCTCTTTCTGATAGTCTGTTATTAATGTATAGAAATGCCACAGATTTCTGCATATTGATTTTGTATCCTGCAAATTTACTGAATTAATTTATTAGTTCTAACAGTTTTTTGGTAAAGTTTTTAGGGTTTTCTATTTACACTATCATGTCATCTGAAAATAGTAACAGTTTTACTTCTTCCTTTCCAATTTGGGTGTCTTTTATTTCTTTTTCTTGCCTAATTGCTCTGACTAGGAGTTACAATACTATGTTGAATAAAAGTGGCAAGAGTGGGCATCCTTATCTTGTTTCTGATCTTAGAGGAAATGCTTTCAGCATTTCATTGTTGAGTATGAGGTTAGCTATGAGTTTGTCATATAATACGGCCTTTATTATGTTGAGGCACATTCACTCTATACCCACTTGGTTGAGAGCTTTTATCATAAATGGATGTTGAATTTTGTCAAATGCTTTTTGACAATAGCTCAGATCTATTGAGATGATTGACGATTTTTATGACTTTTATCCTCCATTTTGTTAATGTGGTGTATCACATTGATTGACTTGTGGAAGTTGAACTATCCTGGCATACCTGGAATAAATCCCACTTGATCATGATGTATGATCCTATTGTATTGTTGGATGCAATTTGCTAATATTTTGTTGAGGATTTTTGCATCTATATTCCTCAAGGATATTGGCCTGTAATGTGTGTGTGTGTGTGTGAGTGTGTGTGTGGTGTCCTTGTCTAGTTTTGGTATCAGGGTAATAGTTGCTTTGTAAAATGTGTTTGGAAGTTTTCCCTCCTCTTCAATTTTTTGGAAGAGTTTGAAAAAAATAAATATTAAATCCTCCTTGAATGTTTTGTAGAATTCACCATGGAAGCCACCTGCTCCTGGGCTTCTGTTTGTTGGGAGATTTTTGATTACTGTTTCTCCTCACTAGTAATTGGTTTATTTATATTTTCTATTTCTTCATTATTCAGCCTTGAAAGATTGTATGTTTCTAGGAATTTATCCATTTAATCTTCACATTTGTGTGGTTTTTCCCATTTGTTTTTTCTTGTGATTGATTTCTAGTTTCATACCATTGTGATTGGAGAAGATGCTTAATATGATTTCAGCCTTTTTGAATTTATTGAGACTTGTTTTGTGGCCTAACATGTGATCTGTCCTGGAGAATGTTCCACATGCACTTGAAAAGAATGTGTAACTGCTGCTTTGTGGTGGAATGTTCTGTATATTTCTATTAAGTTCATGTAGTTTAATGTGTCATTTAAGGCTGATGTTTCCTTATTGACTTTCTGTCTGGATGATCTATCCATTGATGTAAGTGGACTTTTAAGGTCCCCTACTATTAGTCTGTTAATATTTGTTTTATACATTTTGGTGCTCCTCTTTTGGGTACATATACATTTATAAATGTTATATCTTGCTGGATTGACCCCTTTATTATTATGTAATGCCTTTCTTTGTCTATTATTACAGTCTTTATTTTAAAGTCTATTTTCTCTGACATGAGTACAGCTACTCCAGCTGTCGTTTCATTTCCTTTTTCATGTAATATCTTTTTCCACCCCTTCACTTTCACTCTATGTGTATCTTTTCTTCTCAAGTGAATCTCTTGCAGGTGGCATATAGATGGCACCATATTTTTATCCATTCAGCCACTCTATGTCTTTTAATTGGTGAATTTAATTCAGTTACTTTAAAGTAGTTATTGATAGGTATGTACTTATTGCCATATTGTTCATTGTTTTCTGGCTGTTTTTGAAGTGCCTCTCTATTCCTTTCTTTTTCTCTTTCTCTCTTCCTTTGTGTTTTGGTGGTTTTCTTTAATGTTATTAAAGAAATTCTTTCTCATTTTCCTTTCTCATTTTCTTTTGTGTATTTACTATAAGTTTTTTCTTTGTGGTTACCATGAGATTCACATATAATATCCTATGTAAATAGTAGCCTGTTTTAAGTTGGTAGCAACTTAAATTGAACACATTTCAAAGTTTTATCTTTTTACTCCCACCCACATTTTATACTCTTAATGACACATTTTACTTCTTTTCATTTTATGTATTCCTTAACTAATTACTGTGATTTTAGTTAAGTTCAATACTTTTGTCTTTTAACATGTATACTTGCTTTATAAGTGATTGATCCACTACCTTTATTATATATTTACCTTTTCCAATGAGATTTTTACTTTGACGTTTTCTAATTATTAATTAGTGCCATTTCTTCACTTTAAAGAAGTTCTTTTGACATTTCTTATAGAAACAGTTTGGTAGTGATGAACTCCTTTAGCTTTTGCTTATCTGGGAAACACTCAATCTCTCCTTCAATTCTGAATGATAACTGTTGAATAGAGAATTCTTGGTTGATTGTTTTCTCCTTTCAGCACTTTGAATATATCATGCCACTCCCTTCCAGCCTGTAAAGTTTCTGCTGAAAAATCTGCTGATAGACTTATGGGATTTCCTTGCATGTAACAAGTTTTTCTCTTGTTGCTTTTAGGATTCTTTCTTTATCCTCAGGTCTATCATTTTAATTATAATGTGTCTCGGTGCGGGTCTCCTTGAGTTCATCTGATGTGGAACTCTCTGAGCTTTCGGGACCTGGATGTCTGTTTCCTTTCCCAGATTAAGGAAGCTTTCAGCCACTATTTCTTCAAATAATATTTCTGGCCCTTTCTCTCTTCTCATTCTGGGATCCCTAAAATGAGAATGTTATTCCACTTGATGTTGTCCCAAAAGTCCCTGAAGCTATCTTCACTTTTTTTAATTCTTTTTTCACTTTGCTGCTCTGTCTCTATGAGTTCCATTGCTTTGTCTTCCAGCTCACTGATTTGTTCCTCTAGCTCATCCAGCCTGATTTTAAACCCCTCTAGAGTATTTTTCATTTCAGTAATAACGCTGTTTGGTACTTTCTTATATTTTATATCTGATTGTTAAAGTTCTCACTGTGTTCCTCCCTTCTTCTCCCAAGTTCACTGAGCATCTTTATGACCATTACTTTGAACTGTTTATCAGGTAGATTGCTTATCTCCATTTCATTTAGTTATTGTTTCTATTGGAGCATATTCTGTCGCTTAATTTTGCCTAATTCTCTGTAGTTTTTCCTATGTAGTAGGTAAATCAGCTATCTCTTCCAGTCTTGAAGAAGTGGCCTTATTTTGGAGATGTCCTGTGGGGCTCAGAAGTGCAATCCCACCTCACCACCAGAGTCGGGCACTCAAGGAGTGTCCCCTTCATGGACTGCATATGCCCTCCTGTTGTGGTGGGGCCAGGGCTGGTCTCTGGACCAGCTATGGGGCCTGACAGTGGCTGCTGTAGGGTACTGGTGGAAAGCTGGCCCTGGACTGGCTGGGGGGCTCAGCAGCTGCTGCCATGGTGGGTGGGTGGGTGGGTGGGCTATTGCTCAGTCAGCTGTGAGGTCTAGGTGATGCACAGGGGTGGGCAGGGCTCTCAGCATGTGTGTCCATTGGTACTAACAGGTTAGATGGAGAATTCCCAAACAGTGCCCACCAGTGCCAGAATTAAAAAGGTAGCCTGAGATTACATAAATGGCTCACGTCTTAGTTCTCAGGAAGCACCGCACTGGCTCCTGCCTCTCCATCAGACACTTCAAGATTAAGTGGGTCCCCTTCACCGTGGTCCATGAGCTTTTCAATACAGTGTTTTTGTGCTGGTTTTCGAGTCAAGTGAGTCTGTATATTAGCCCTTTAAGAGAGGGTTTTCTGTTCCCTGAAGTTCCATAGTTTTCCTGTGCACATTCCCTATTGGTTTTCAAAGCCAGGTGATTTGAGGCTCATCTCTCCTGTGCAGGATCTAGGGGTTGGGTGCTTGATATGGAGGTTGAATCCCTCACTCTTCAGGGAAAAGATTCATATCTCTGTGATCCTTCTCAATTATGGATCAGCACATCTAGGGTGTGAGTTTTTCCTCAGTGAGTTTATATCTCTGCCTCTTCTATCTGTCTTGATGCTGTCTTTTTACCCTCTGTTGGGAAGACTCTGTTCATCCAGTTTCCAGGTTTCTTTCCAAGGGAATTATTTCATACGTAGAATTATAGATTTACTGTGTCTGTGAAAGGAGGTGAGTTCAGAATCTTCCTACACTGTCATCTTGAACCCTCACATCCCAGGTTTCTCATGCCAGAAGACTAGCAGGCAAGGAAATGAACTGTCATCCTGTCAGGGGTGATTGACCCAGATCAACAGGGTAAGGTATGGGGTGCTGTTAGACAATGGGGACAGGGAAAACTATGTTTAGCACCTAGGTGATCCACTGGCATGTTTTGGTACTCTCTTACTCAATTTTGAAAGTAAACAGACAAATACAGCCACCATGACCTGTGAGGGGCATGGTGACCAGGCACTCAGACTACTGAGGGATGAAGATCTGGGTCACCCCACCAGGTAAGCCACCTAGACCAACAAAAGTGCTGAGGGTGAGGGGAACCTAGAGCAGGGAGAGGATGAGTACCAATAGCAGCCCTGAGACCAGCTGCAGCAATAGAGGTTGTAGTTTATGTCACTGGCTTTTCTTTTGCAAGTTTCCCCAGTAAAAAGGAACCACAGATGATCTTAGAAGAGTTGTTCTCAGAAGGGGTAAAATTATTATGTGAAGCAAGTAGATCCAAGTGGCATGAGATATGGAATTTGATGGATCCTCTGGTGCACCATCCAGATACCTCCTGAACCAAAGCACTCATTTTTTCCAGGTGACAAGCATTTTGGGTGCTCCCAGGTGAGTCCTCAGCTAAATGGAGCAGCCTGAATCCCAGGTTACTCCTTCTTCCCAGGGGCAGCTCCCGTCACATTACTGGTCAATGCAGGGATACAAAGGTCCAGACCCTGCCTCTGTTAAGGACACTTCTGAAGGACTCTCTCAGCTCTAGAAATTGGCCAAGTATTTTGTTGCCATTGCATTCTTCAACTTGCCTTTTGCCCCAGTCTGCTTTCTTCACTCCCTCACAGGGTTTATGCCCAAGGAACCTCTTGAATAAACTTTCTGCTTGCAAATCTCCACTTCAAAGTTCGTTTCCCAAGGAACCCTCCTCCCGCTTGCCCCCAAGTCTCCTCTTCTCTCTCCCTCTCCCCTCAAGAAAAACCAATTCACATTTGTAGTTTCGAAGTTGCAAAATCTAACTTTTAAACATGGGTAGTAACAAGTAAACTGAAGGAAGAAATGGCAATAGTCTTTGATTACTTTAAAAAGATGAACATGAAGAAAGTGAAGTCATTATTACATTCCGTTTTAGTGACTAAATTAGCAGCAAGCCTGTTAAAACTAGAGATGCCCTAGTTAGCACCATGTATATACATTTAAAAGCAAGAAGAAGCCAATCTCTCATCCTTCTTCCTGATATGGAAAGAACTTTTAAAAACTTTTTGTGCAGCACTAGAAAATAGTGAGAATGCAAAGAAATTTCTGATTTTTTTTAAAGAACTAAATAAGGACTCATTAATAGTTTAGTGAGAAATTAGCTTAGAAGTCCTAAAAGAATATACACATGTTAAAATAGTTTGTATGTTGAGATTTAAAAGATTTTTTAAAATACTTTTATTAATGTTTTTCCATATTAGCTAAATTTTTATTGTAGTTGATTTACAATGTTCTGTTAGTTTCAGGTGTATACCAAAGTGATTCAGTTATATATATATATATATATATATATATATATGAATATATATTTCTTTTTTAGATTCTTTTCCATTATAGGTTATTACAAGATATTGAATATAGTTCCCTGTGCTATACAGTAGTTCCTTGTTGTTTATCTATTTTATATATAGTAGTGTGTATCTGTTAATCCCATACTCCTAATTTATCCGTCTCTGCCTCCACTTTCCCCTTTGATAACTAAAAGTTTGTTTTCTACGTCTGTAAGTCTGTTTCTATCCTGTAAATAAGTTCATTTGTACCATTATTTTAGATTCCACATATAAGTGATATCATATGATATTTGCCTTTCTCTGTCTGACTTATTTCACTTAGTATGATAATCTCTAGGTGCATTCATGTTGCTGCAAATGGCATTATTTCATTTTTCTTTATGGCTGAGTATATTCTAATGTATGTATACATACTACATTTTTTTGTCCACTCATCTGTCAGTGGACACTTAGTTTGCTTCCATATCTTGGCTATAGTAAGTAGTGCTGCTATGAACATTGGCGTGTGTGTATCTTTCCAATTAGAGTTTTTGTCTTTTCCAGATACATGCCCAGGAGTGGGACTGCTGGATCATATGGTAGTTCTACTTTTAGTTTTTTAAGGAACCTCCATACTGTTCTCCACAGTGGCTGCACCAATTTACATTCAAAGCACAATGTAGGAGGGTTCCATTTTCTCCACATCTTCTCCAGCATTTATTATTTGTGGACTTTTTGATGATGGCCATTCTAATCAGAGTGAAGTGATACCTCGTTGTAGTTTTGATTTTCATCTCTCTAATAATTACATATTAGCTAAATTTTTAATTAAAAAATAAAGCTCTTTTAGATTGGTGGTTGCCAGAGGAGGAGAAAGTGGGGCGCGGTGGTGAAAGCAGTCAAAAGGTACAAACTTCCAGTTATAAAATAAGTCAGTCCTGGGGATGTAACATGTAGCATGGTGACTATAGTTAATAATACTGCCTTTCATATTTGCAAGTCATTAAGAAAGTAGATCTCAAAAGTTCTCATCACAAGAAAAATAAATTCTGTAACTATGTGTGGTAATGGATGTTAACTTATTGTGGTGATCATTTCACAATATATACAAATATTCAATCATTTTGTTGTACACCTGAAACTAGTATAATGCTGTATGTCCATTATACCTCAGGTTTTTTTTTTTCAAAGATTTTTTTGATGTGGACAACTTTTAAAGTCTTTATTGAATTTGTTACAATATTGCTTCTGTTTTATGTTTTGGTTTTTTGGCCCCAAGGCAGGTGGGATCTTAGCTCCCTGACCAGGGATCAAACCCGCACCCCTTGCATTGGAAGGTGAAGTCTTAACCACTGGACTGCCAGGGAAGTCCCTACACCTCAGTTTTTTTAATGAAGTTGTTTTAACTTTGAAAAAACTTTAAGACCACTATGTACATAAGAGCCTCTTAACCCTAACCATGTGTACTTAAAATTGTTTGACCCTTTCCATGAATGTATTTGGATATAAAAGCTCTGGGAAGTTATACACAGACATAAATTAATATCTCACTGATGGTCGAGATATCTGAAAAGTCATCCTCAGTGCTTTCTCCTCCCTCTCCAGTTTTCCCACATATCCCTCTGCCACCAAAGCTCAAGTTCAAGACCCTCACCACTCAGACTCACATTATCTTTCACCTGACCCACTTCAACGACTTCTAACTCTTCTCTCTTCCTCAGGTTTGCCCCCCTCAAGCCTCTTCTCCACAAGGCGCTAGCTCACTCCCTTTCAGGGTCTTCTCAGATCACCTCTTCTGCCTTCTTGTCTGACTTCACCCTCAACACTCTCTACACACTAACCTGCTTATGGCTCTACATTGCAAAGCAGGCTGTTTCTCCCAAATTTCTACAGTGAGTCTATTTATTTATCAGTTTGTTTGTGGTCTAAAAAAAAAAAAAAAATTGAGGGTGGCTACTTGTTTCTCCACACATAAGCAAAAAAAAAAAAAAAAGCGATCAGAGGTGATAAGGGCAGCATTGGTGAGGAAGAAGGCAGAAAGAGGGGGTCAGAGAATGCTAGTAAGAGTGAGAATGGATGAGAACACTCCCTGCCCTGAGTAGTTTGCAGGCTTTTCAAGAAAACTTTCCTTTGGATAGGAATTCATAATGTAATATACATAAACATTAAGTCTGGTTGACAGCTAAACAGAATTGTAATGTAAATACAGCTTGTTTGAATGTCCTCCACCTTTTAGCACTTTCTCACAACCACCAATTCAGCTTGAAATTTCTCAGACTCTCCTCTACAGAACGTTACTGTGTCCTGAGCTATTAGGAGATACCTGAGAAGAGTCCTGTGTTAATTGGAAGTCCCATTAACTTATTAAAAGCTCTGAAGAGATTACTTCATTGTCAAGTATGTGAAAACACAGTTGAGTATATTTAGCAATGAGTCTCAAAAGCCTTTCAAGTATTTATAGTCTTTGACTCAGCCACTCCAAGTGTAGGACTTTATCCTAAAGAAACAATCCTGGACACATGCACAGATTTTCCCACAAGGATGTTTATCCTCCTGTGTTGTATATTTAATAGACTAAACAAGGAATTACCATGAAAGTCCAATAGAGTAGAGGATTGGCTATATAAAGTTCGGTATAGCCATAGAGTAGAATGTTATGCAGACAAAAGCAATGATATAGAACATTTAATGACATTTGAAAATGTCTCTAAAATATTAAGAGGAAAAAGCTTATACCTGAATATGAAAGGATAAGTCCCTTTTTTAACTAACTGTTATCCAAGAGGGAAAAGACCAGAAAGACTTATAACTGGGGTTTCAAACCCAAATATCTCACCATACAGGCAGATAAACTAGGACTAGGAGGTTCTGTCCTAAAGACAGCAACTCCTACTCAGTTCTGAGCCCTGACATGCCAGAATGCAGAATGCAGGTCACATGATACTAACCCTCAATATTTCAGAAGAAGCTAGAAGATTATGTGGGTTTATGAGACCCAATTTTTATATGTTGACACCCTAATTCAAAAAAATGTAAATATTACACAGCCAAATAAAACACTTCTGCAAACTACTGTTAGCAGCTCTGATTTATGCAGAATGTCAACAGAGGTTACCTCTGGGTGTCAGGATTTCAGGTGATTTTTATTTCTTCCATTTTGTTGTTTAAGCTTTTTCTGTACTATCTACAATGAAAAATATCATTCTTAATTTTTTTTAAAAAAGCATTTTGTTTGAATTTTTAAGAGTTCAATAGTTATCCTTGCCACTGAAAATAGAATAGCTGGAATTTAAGAATTTTGGCTAGAAATAAAGACAAAGTATTAACCAACCCATATAGTGGCAATATGAAACATAACATTTACACAAAGTGTTACAAAATTAGTGTATGTCCTTCCAGGCCTTGGGATTATCTGAAAAAAATCTTTTCTGACATTTTTACTGATTCTTTGCTTTTATTCAAAACATTGGCAATGCTACAAATATAAACAACCTAAGGTTATGGAAATTGTGTTATAGCAATTCTTCTGTAAAAACCATAAGAAAAATAGATCCATCTATCCAGAATCCAAAGTGGGTTCCTTAGAAGTTCCATGGTCAAATCGATTTGGAAAGTACTGCATCTAGAATCCAATGCATACTGAGAAGACAAGGCTCTGAATTGTCCTGCAGTTTAAGCATGCACCCCCCGCCCCCCACACACACACCCAGGTGGTTTTGTTTAGTCAGAGTTGCAAACTGACTTGTTCACAGAACTCTTTTCTTGGAGCCTCTCTTACCACCCCCTACATGCTCATATTCTTCAGGAATCAGATCAGAAAACACAGAATGAGTCAGAAACAGGAAAAAAATTATCCCTTAGGGCTTCCCTGGTGGCGCAGTGGTTGGGAGTCTGCCTGCCGATGCAGGGGACACGGGTTCGTGCCCCGGTCCGGGGGGATCCCACGTGCCGCGGAGCGGCTGGGCCCGTGAGCCATGGTCGTTGAGCCTGCGCGTCCGGAGCCTGTGCTCCGCAACGGGAGAGGCCGCAGCGGTGAGAGGCCCGCGTACCGAAAAATAAAAAATAAAAAATAAATAATCCCTTGGAAATCCATTCTGTATAATTGATCATCTGGAGTGAATTTCCATATTACATAGTCCACCTTTTTTGAAGAGGAAGACATACTTCTGGTATTTAGAAACTCGAGGAACAAAGAACTGGCTCTTACCACTCAGGAGATTAACACAGCCATTACCAGTAAGGTGTATGTCAAAAATGCACACATTATAAAGGGTCCTTTGAGGTCAGGCTTTGGAGTCTAATAACAAAATGATGCGGAACTAAAAGTCGGCGGGTGTCAGCTATGGGACCAAAAGGAAAGACTGCCTGAAAACGGTTTTCCTTTTTTAAACAATTTTACTTAGACTTCAGTTAATAGGACTTCTACTCAGTACAACGGTAAAAAATAAACTGCCTCATTTTATTTTAAAAGAAAACAACTACTGAAGCTCTAAGTCAGTCTCAGGCACCCTGGCGCTTCAAAACCATATCCTCTGAGTAAATTGTTTTAAAATAGACTCTGTATCTTCCGAAAACGCCTGACATTTGACTATTAGTTTCTTTACCCACCACAGCTAAATCAAGGGCACCTAGAGTGATTAGAGAGGAACATTTCTTCATTTCCTTTCTCCCCTCCCCCTCCCTCTCTCTCTCCCCCCGTCTCCCACTCCCTTCCCCTCTCTCTCTCTGTATTATGCTGGTTCCCATCATCACATGAGACCAAGGGAGCAAGGCTGACTAACCTGTTTGTGAGGTTTGTGCTTGCACGTGTCGACTTGCATTACAGGATCTTAACATTGATGGCTATTTATTTTTACATGTATTGTTTTGTCTGCAAAGGAGAATATTTCACGTTGCTGACAGCTTCCTTCCAACAGACCCCAGCAGCAGGGATCCAACTCAGCCTGCTTTCCCTCCCAGCTAAACTCCAGATATTACCTCCTCTCCCCCTGAAAATGGGCAGCATCTTCCACACAGCAGAATTGTTTTTATTTGGGGAGTTTTTATTTTTGGTTTTCCCTGGTATAGCTCCTTGTCCAGGAGCTATACTATTCCCCGCTGATTCAGCATGTTGCTTGCAAAGTTCAGAAAATGGCCCCTGGAGAAGAGCGCTGCCTCTGTGCTTCTGTTTGTTTGTTCACTAACTCTAAAGAAAACAAACTTCTGGTCAATAACCACTTGTTTCAGAAACGGCACAGCCACTAAAATACACCAAAAATCCGAAAGACATTTCTCAGGGCCAGGAAAAAAAAAACAACTATCTTTTTCAAGGATCCCAGTAAATACAGGGAAGAAGGTAAGAACCCTACAGTCTTTGTGCCATAATAAACTTAAGTGAACGCAATTTTCCAACCCAGAGCTCCCCTTTGCAGTTTACCACACAAAAAGCCTGAGAGGGCATATTTTTTCCTTCGAATCATGTTCCCCTTCACATTCAGTTAATAAAAAGCCTTCTTTTGTGAGAGCCATTTAATGTTCAAAGGGATCTTCAAAATGCATGTGAATAGCCTTTGGAGAATTCTTGGAATACCAATCTAAATGTGTATCAATAACAGGAAAGCTTCATTAGCGGTAAACAAACCCCAATGCCAAATTCCATCCTCACTGGTCCCTGAAGTCAAAGGCAGGTTAGAGTCTGACCTTCCACACACCTCAATCCCTCATCATTTAAATGTCAGAAACAGCTACTACTGGACAAACAACTGTGGCAGGCTGTCACAGCTAAACTCAACTCTAGAGCTGTTGTCCAATCATAACACAAAAAGCGCAGAAATGTCCATGGTCCCCATGTTTCAAAAAACTCCTTCCCCTAAGTCACAGCTCCCCAGTGCATCTGAAGCTCCATGAAAACCCAGGGGAAGACATCAACAAGGCTTGCGTCCTTCCCTACCCCACCCCCAACCCTGTAGGCATCTTTAAACTTTTTCCAGCAAAGAAACAGACCTTAAAGCCCTAGGAAAAGTAGGTAGGAACTGGGTCAAAGAGAAAAGACCGATTGATGTGGTTTTCCATTTTTCACCATTTGGTCCGAAAACAAACCACTCTTGGTTTGAATTTTATTAGGGGCTTTTCTTTTGCTCTTTCAGGGGAAGTCCAAATCCTGCATTGAGTGCAACATGGTCTTGCAAAAAAAAAAAAGAACTCTGGAGAACTCTGTCTCTTTGTTTTTTGTTTGTTTGTTTATTTGTTTTTGCTTGTTTGCTGATTCTAAGGAAAATGTATTTCTGGTAAATAACCCCTTGTCCTGAGCTGTCACAGCCTCTGGAACACAATGAAAATTAGTTTTATAGTAACTGTCTTCCGTTGACCATTTGATTCACATGTTCTAATTTACATTAGCTTCTTGCTAACCATAATAACAGAACTAACCAAATATATTTGGCATTTATTAGGTGCATCTTACTATTTCACAAAATTCTGTTTAATCTATACAGATTCTCCCTCAACTGGGGGTGTGGAAGGGCAATGCTATTTTCACCTAAACATAAGTTGTACAATCAGTGAGCTCAAACAAAAGCTGCCACTAGCTCCATATATCCACCACTTCCAAACCTACCTTCCAATCCACACCTCTTCTGGGTCATAGACCCATACAACCAACTCAACTTGGATATCCCACAAGCCCCGCAAATGCAGTTTATCCAAAACTTAATTTGTCTTTTTTAGCAAACTTCTATTCCTCCTCTGTTTTCTATGACAGTAAATGGCATCAACAAATCCAAGACCAAAGCCAGAAACCAAAGAATCATCTGACCTCTCTTCCCCTCAACCTCTACATCCAAGTCCACTGACCAAGACACCCTTAACACTCTCCCCTGTTGGACGTAACCTTAGGCAGAGTTCTTCCTCACTCTAGGCCCTCACTTCCCTTTTCTTAGAACATTTCCTTTAGAAAACCTGTAATTATAAATTCTTTTTCTGCACATTTGAGATGTATGTAAATCTTTTAAAAACCCTAGGGCCAGTTTTACAACCCAGGACTGTCTTTCTCCAGGACCTGGGAACCATCTCTTTGAACTGTAATCCTCAAGAAGTGTGCCCCCATCTCCCGGTCTCTGGGAGGGCAGAACCCTAACTTTGGCTAGCACCTAGCTCCACATTATAAAACTACACCCTGTACTCAGCCATAAAAAGAAACGAAATTGAGTTATTTGTAGTGAGGTGGATGGACCTAGAGTCTGTCATACGGAGTGAAGTAAGTCAGAAAGAGAAAAACAAATACCATATGCTAACACATATATATGGAATCTAAGAAGAAAAAAAAAAA